>NW_025777419.1:0-51660 GCF_021130785.1 Homalodisca vitripennis | reverse complement strand
CATTTCTGCAGAACTATTAAAGTGCGTTAAACCTACAAATTAACACACGCTACTTACTTCGGATTGTCCTGACAACGACGAAACTATACGCTACACACTAGACATTAGATGTTACTGTAATGTGAGTTTAATTACTTAACTGTACGTCAGCGCCAATGAAACTTTAAACAGTAACTGAGAACATCTGTGCTGTAGTCTAGACATTCAAAAGTTACACTGTGTATAAACTCTAATCATTTTTGAACTTAGCTTTTAAGTTCTATTATTGTTGTTAAGAATAGAAATTTAAGATTGTTTTACAGATCCAAATTAATATCTTTACCATCTGGATACTCGTTTTAAAGTAAAATAACTGTTCCAAAGTAATATAATTGTAGAATTAACTTATACGAAATATGGTACTAAGTCATCTTATCATGTTTTAACGTAAATCTGTGATTATGTCACAAGTGAAGACTAATTTAAAAACTATGTTTTTAGTTTGATAAGAAATGATTTTATATTGGCAATAACAGTTATTCACGGCGTGGTACAACGTAGTTATGTCCTTTTTATATGGCTAACAAATACTTTTAAAAGTATGATCTCTGGAGTATGGTTTCGTGATCCGTTTACACAAAATATAAAATATAGTAATGTCAACAGAAGTTTAAGTTTTAAATACTAGCCAAAAAGGACTATTTTCGTCAAAAGTGACTACTTCCAGTTGCAGTAACTGGGTACAGTTCTAAAGTAATTTCGGTGTGGGTATTCTAGCTATGTCATAATGCACATATGTATAAAATATCATCTTACTAGTACACCAGGCAGTTGAGAAAAAATCTCGTGCTTATAGAGGCAAGCCTATTTCAGCTCCTTCTGGTGGTTAAATTTAAGAAATATTTTATTCGTCTCTATAAACCATAACACGTCTATTTCAATTTAATCGTCCAAGGGGCTCAGGAATTTTATTAAAAGAATAACTTCTAAAGGGTTACAACTCTATTTAAACGCCTGCCTAAAGGTGGTTGATCCTTAATAAAATGCTTTTGTTTTTCTATTTTGTGATGAGGAATGTGCGTGTTACATTTAATTCATCCAGGGCAGCAGGAAATTGAAAATCAATAATCGATTTCTTCTAGGGCTCACAGTTTTATATCAGCCTATATGACTGATTTATATGAAAGAAAAATCATTTTCCTTTTTATTGAAAGCATTAGGAAATATTTTTTCAATTTAATCTTAAAAGGGACTTGGAGAGGAATTATGGTTCTGTTAGGTTTGGATCCCTATTTCAACCCCATGGGTGGTTGATATACATTATAATGCATTTTTCTATAAACCAAGACAAATTTGAGTATAAAATCGCATCTTCCTTGGTCACTTATAGGTCTTTTTCACTTCCATAGTGGAATATAAAATAAAACCATGTTTATTGTAACGGAATATTTACTTGTTAGTTTAGGTTCACATTAAAAGCAACAATTCGTTCACATTTTTAATAAAACTTGATCTAATATTTGTTTTAGTACTCAATACAATATTATTCTATAATAATAATAATTTACACCTAAGTAAAAACCTTATCCTTGTTGAGGTAGACTGTTTTAGACCTATCAATATCACATGAGTGATAATTCAGTTACAACCGTAAGATCTTGATTTACGTTCTGTAGCCAACATTGATAGATTTAGGTCACCTAAATTTTAGAATGCCTGTAATGAAAATATAAGCATTCATACTTAACTTTAAGGATCTTATTATGCTTATTATATTTGTTTTATGTATTAATTTAGGTGGGATCTAAATTAATTTTAATTTAGTAAATCACAAATGTATTTTAATTTTATTCGTGCATATTAAACATATTAGAATAAAGCTCTTCATGAAATAGTATGTCGTAATACTAAAATCCATACTAAGACCGATATTACAATTTTTTATTTCTTATCATATAAGTAATAATGATTTTACTTATAGTTCATTAAAATTTTAAACAGAATGTCCTAATGGCATAATAATCTAGTGCTCATTAAACTTCCTTCTGAAGTGTACACAACAATATCGTCACCTAAATGGTTTAAGCTCAAAACAAGCAAAAAAATGGTTAACGCAATAAAAATTTTAAGCTACATAAAACTCTTTGTAAAGAACATTCTTCTGACAAAAGATTTTGCTTCTTCTGAACTGACAACTGAGTCATTGCTGCAAATTTGCCTACAATGGTGGAGGGTACGTTACTGTATTTGGGTAACTGAATAAAACTGTAAAAATAAAGCTGATAGCGATAAAAGATTTTACCTATTACATACTGCTAGATGTTTCACAGTTTGATAATGTCTTCATTGCTGAATGTACGTTATTTCTAAATTATTTTTAAAGTTCTCTATTCTCATGTAATAAATAGGTTTGCTTGGTTTAGTAACTACGGTCTGATATTGCCTAATCACGTGTTAAAAGAAGAAATCAACGTATTGAAAGTATATTAATGGATAAAATCGTAAATAAACCATAATTTGAAAGGTTAAAATAATTAACTTGATGTATTCGTAATAGTTTTCTTAGCTTAAACAACTTAAATATGACAGGGAGACGTGTAATTAAAAAGTTAAATCAGCGTTAGCTAACAACAGGGAGACCGACTTTCTGGCTGTATATGTCTCTTTGTGTCAGTCAATTTATGACTCATAGACTATTGGGAGAGTTTTTACTCGTATATCATGGCTATTTAAATTGTCTGAAGAGTATTAAATGGACTGATTTTTACATTATCTGCAAAGTGCGTCTGCAAATTATATATGTCTTGCTTTATGTAAAAACCTTTTATATTTATTAATTGTATATGGCTATCTAATTGTACATTTGTAATTATTAAGATTTGAATATGCATTAATTATTATGTTCATTGCAAATAAGACATTTGTACTTCATTTTTTAGTTTATGAACCAATAGCAGGGTTAGTTATAGACAACGTAATATTTTTACCATATGTGCAAACTCAAACAATGATTTAAATCTTCTATGTGTATCTTATATGAGCAGTTACATACACATGAAAATGCGAGAATTGTGTGAAATATAGATATAGTCAGTCAGTGTAAGTAGCTTACCAGGGCATGGAATTATGTTGACTTTGGCACAAGAACTTCACACGGTGTATAGCCATTACGAGATTAGATTTACTCACGTGTCTTAGTCTATTAGCATGTATATTGCGCAACTCGGCTGTGGTGGAGTGTCCTAGTAAGGTGTTTATTACTATTGTTAAAAACGTTTGAAACATTGAACACTGTGTTTCTATCCAGATATATTTGAGAAAAAACATTATTGTGCTACAAGGAATTATCATGGATGTCTTGAATATTTATAAACAAAGTTAAAAATGGATGCGCTGTTCTAAATCTACGTTTGCAAAGTTGTTTCATATTAGAAATAAAATAAACATACCGTGTTATTAGGAATTTAATATTGTATTCTGGGATGCAAGTATTGAAATAACTGTTAAAATATTTGTTCATCTTATAAACAATATTAGAAATATTAAAAGTAATGTATTTAAGACTAAACAGAACACCATATAATGAATATTAATTATTCTACAGGTTGTACAAAGACGTTGGAGTAGTTTTAAGAGAGTGAAGTTCGGAAGGTTGCGGTTCTGAATAATAAAACGTTGACTGCGGCATATGTACGGGTTACTGTATCAATGTGTTTACAGGAAATAAAATAGCTCATGCCACTATTTTTTTACTGCTTCTGGCTGAAATACGGCAAAATATCAATAATAGGAAGCAACATTCGTTAACCAAAGAAACAGGTGCCGAGAGCCACTTTGCGTCGTAATTTTTTTATTTTACGTTTCGCTTAGTTATTGTTATATATAATGTTATATATACATATTATATACATATATTCTTTATACATGCTTGGCAGTAGTATTCAAATTCAAACATACCATATGTGCAAACACTTTTAATTCAATTATGATAAAAAATACTGACTAGGATCAAAGTTAGATAGCATTACAGAAAATTCTTGGATTAAACATCGTCAACTATTTTTAACTTGATCTAATATAAATACCTTGAACACTGCGATTAAGGAGGTATTTCATTATTCTGTTAAACAATTGACTGAAATACAAATTATTTATGTTATTATAATTGACAGATCTGAGCAGGTTTTGATAGGATAGATTAAATACTAATGAGTTATGATTATTTAAATGTGGGTTGAATTTCTTCATGGTGCATCCATAATAAAGAAAAGTAGTAGTCATTTTGAAAAAGAACAACTGAAGAAAATTATATGGTAATTGTTCAACAACACCTACATAAAATCAAAAGTAACAATTGAGAACAATATGTGTGAATGTGTACATTTCAAATAGATTGTAACAATGGGAGTTAACTAACAGTGACAATAAAGAGTTAACATTGATCAAATTCATATTAGTTTGATCCCTTTGATATTCACACTTCATAATGAATAACATGTTGTCTTTGTCGTGTGCGTTGTGTGATGTTTGGGAAATATTGGATTAATAATGTTTGTTTCATAGTTTTGTTTTACGTTATGTTATGTAAGGCGTCCCTTTACATTCAAAAATATATTATCACTATTATAACAAGAAAATATGGATAGTTGTTAAACTATTTATTGATTTGAAGAACATATTTATAAAATTGATTAGTTAATGAAGTCAGTAACATTAATGTTTGTAGTAACACTCCAGAGGAAAACACAAGAAAGTGTAGAAGTTGCTGGAAGAGGAAGTTTGCCTCCAACAGTATAGTAATGTGGATGGGCCAATCAGACCAGTAACTAATACGCTTGTAATATAGAGCTGATCGGACTGCAACACTACTACTTGGTTCTAACCTAGGTAACTCTCTACAGATATGAGCAGATTGTGAATAAATAGTTTTAACATTGTGTTCTGCATTTCTCGTGAATGTAATTAGCAGAGCTTAACTTTGCAATAACTCATTTTCAAACTGTTCCACATGCAAGTCAATATACTCAAAGTGTTGAGTAATTTTATAGCAGAAGATTTCCCAATAATATGTTTTATGTTTTAAAAAATGTAAGAAACCAATAAAATATTTTATCTTTGTTCGATTTTTACCAGAATAAAAAAAAAATTATTACAGAAATATGGATGGTAAAGACAGGGTGTTAATAGTAAAGAGTAACAGACGACGTTAACATTCACTGCGCCATACATGTTAATAATATGTAGGTTCCGTTTTGAGTTATAACCCTCTGAGATAAGCCAAAGATGTTATCTTGCACTGGGACTGAGCTTCCTAAATCATCTGAGGTCGAGGATTCATGAACCCAATTTCACATGTTAGAGTCGTGGATGGATTCTATGTGATATCAAAATTTTTAACAAGGCCGTTCTAGGTTTAGACCTTATTTTTTTTCTTGGACTGCCTCCTCCTGCTGTGAGTCTCCTAAGAAGTAAATTAATGCCTGATATGGGAATTCGTAATTGTTCCCCTGCTAAGCTTCAAAAGCAAATAAAATGTTATTGTTAGTAAATCCTGTGCAATTTAAATCAGTAGGCCTACGTCTATTATTATATTGCACTACCCATTACCCAGGTCTTTTCATAGAATTATATAACAAAATAGGGACACCTTGAATATATTCATTTTAAATAACGTTTAAAAATCCTGAGATAGGTGATAGTAACTAAAATATATTTCAATTGCCCATTTCAGATTTAGGTTTAAATATGGGGCCCTGAAATCTGATAGTATAACAGTTTTTATACCTTTGAATGTTATTACATTTCTCTTCAATATTTTATGATATTTTGTTAGATAGCTCCAGTGATTACAGTTGCATTAGAACTCTCCCACAGTGGGATTTATGCCAATGTAGAGAAACTCTATTGGAATATGAAAGTCGAAGTTATTACCTTCTCGGAAACACTTGTGTATAATATATAATGTTGTAATATATAATGTATACTTGTATGTAAAAAATGACTTTGTTTTAATATAGTTCACGCAAATTTAGATACTATTACAACATTCCGTTACAATCAGACGATACAGGAAACTTCACCAAAGCATCATTAAAATTGTGTAAATATAAGTAAAAAATGTGGTCAACAGTCTCATCATCATGATTTTATTTTATGTTTGACTTGAATTATTTTGAAATAATTAATTATGCCACTAATGGAGTTATTTTTGACAATTAGCTTGATGCAATTACCTTTCATTATTTTATTAATGATACGTAAAAAGGATATTTTGATGACTAAAAATAGCTAGAAAGTATTTGTTTTAGGTGTAAAAACACTAGAGACCAATATGTTAAAAGCTTCACATTCTGTTGATAGCTTATCAATAACATTAATGATCAAAGAAAAAATTAAAATTCACCACATGAAAATCGACCAGCCAGTGTATGCTTGTAAAACAAAACACAACCGATAGTAGCCTTTTGATGTTCCTCTAAGGTTTGTGTTTTCAATATACATATTGTGTCTTTGATGTTTACGGTTTGTTATTTACAAAGAGCTTTAGTGCAGTATGAGGCTGGAAACTGATTATTGGTCTGAATACAGGTTACTTTCTTGTACATGTAAGTAAAAACGAAATAAGGCAATTTGTTCATGTGAAAACAGAGACGAAATAAAGCAAATATTAATAAAAAAATTAAATTAATTTACAAGTATTCTGTTGATGTCTCAAAGATATTAGGATAAGCTTTTGCTTCAAAATGACTTTACCAAAGTCTACGACTAAGTTTTTTAATTTTAATATTTGAATTTAACATTTGTAATTGAATATGTAACTTCTAACATTTACGTACAAAATCAATCATTTTATACTTTTAAGCAAACCTTGAAATGGTCCGCAAACTTAAGTATTTGATAAATGTTTTATGTGAACCTTTCTTAGTAAATTGGAATGAATTAGTTTCAAGATCCTTGAACATAATTCAGGAAGAAAGGATGCTTCGAGACGATTTGTGGAACACTGTTTTAAAAATTGTAACAAGTAACGCTGAGACACAAATACAAATTTTAAAAATCTAAATAAGAAGAAAGATAGCAGTTCTCAAAAAGTAGTGTTTCTGTGTTTCATTATAAATAATGAAAGAAATGTTTCACAAACAATTATAACTCAATATTCGTATTCAAAATCTTGTTATTATTTCAAATAATAATAATTTTATCCTGAAAAATTACCTTTAAAGAAACGAATACGTAGTTTTATGAACCGTGTCATAAAGCTTGTGATGGGCCATATGTAACTATCTTGAGTAGTAGAACTAATACTTTTGTAGTAATAGATCTAATGAAATTAGCTAGAAACCCGATTAGGTGCATATTAACTATTTACGTGCAATTTTACATGAAATTTAACAGATAGGTGTTAAATAGTGAAGCAGGAACATATTTTATGACTCCAACCATTGGATCCTTATCCAATGACCAGTTTTTGTACAAGATAAATTTAAAAACGTGGTAATTTCATTAAACATGTCAGCCGAGAAGTGTAGATGAATGTTATCATAATCCCGGTTGGCTCTGACTTTGATGGAGAAAATTTGCTATCAACTCAGGCCAGTAACTGATCGTCAGCTGAGTTTACGTTAGTCCAAGAATTTCAAGTCGTTCTAATTTCCCCTGCACGATGGTGGGAGGGGGTTACAGACGCCAACAAGCATTTATTAGTTACTTTATATTACTTCTCTGGAGTATTAGTAAAAATAATGTTATATATTTAACAACAGAAAAAATTGCATTACATAAAACATAAAATTGTAATAATTGTAATTAAAAAAACATTTTCAGAGTATTGTTTAATTTTTATAATGGGTGATAAACACCAGGAAAAGATTAAATGATTATTTAAAAATTTCAATCAATTAAAACAATATTCAAAAAACATGAGATAAGGCACACAGGGTTATTTAATTATGCACTAGCCAAAATAGAGTATTTTAATTGGGTTTGGATGGAACCTATATTCAATTTCATTGTACATAACAAAGTTTATATCAATAATTCACTCTATACGAGTGTTTTATTTCAATACTCTGACACGGTGCATGACATGCACGGATGGACTATGTCAACGGATTTGATGAAAATTAATAAACCAATTACTGGTTCCTGATTTATTGGGATTTATTGGAAGGTAAATGGAAACCGTCAGTTGTAGTTTCCTAGAACAATTAAGGATATTAAATGCTACATCCTGCTAATAATAATGCATTATGAATTTATGAAGATTTCATTGAATATTTTGCTATATAGTAACAGAATTAATAAAACAAACTCTTGCAATAAAAATAAAGTTTAACTTTAATGCGTTGCAGTAGTAAATGCTAGTTTTAGAAATAGTTAATAACGTACGCATTCATATATTTGAGTATATAGTGAATGCTTATTTTGTAATATATATTCTGAGTAGCGGGAGATATTACCTATTAACATCGTTCATTTTCACTACATCTAATTATGTTATATATTTGAATTTTCGTACCATTTGGTATCTAAAACGGTTTACAAATTCCAACTACATATATTTTATTAATGTAGAATGAGTATCTAATATTAAAATATGTTTGATTAGATTAATATTTTGTTTTATTATTTTTGTTTTTATTTGCCTTTTCTGTCTAAAATGTCCTGTAAGCTGGGTTGAGTTGCATTTCCCCATTTGCCGATTGTCATTGCATATGGTCACGTCTAATCGGCCTGCTTGGAGTCTGCTGGATGCTCCCAGTGCACTGTGTGGTTGGCGTTAATCAAGATATGTCCCGCAGGGAAGATATATCTCTTTATCCTGAGTTAATTTGTCTTTTTTAATTTTTTCATCTCTTGACTATCACATAATTGGCTAATTATGTGATAGTCAAGGCTTTGAGTCATTATCACGTTCGTTTAAGGGAGAAATCCAATTTCTATTGTAATGTTTATGTGATTGTCATCAAAGTCAGTACAATCCATTGGTTATGCTATGAACAAGAATATATTTTATACAAAATTTATTCGCTAAGGTTTTAGTATGGTGAATAATCACCTCAATTTATGATTTACTTTCATTATGATTTCTTGGTATAGAATGTTGAATCAAATCATCAAGGTATAGATTTAAAACAAGTATTATCTAATAAAACACATTCCTGCAGATGATCCGAGTTGAAAACTAATTAACTATGTAATTTTGTATTGATGTAGCAATGAAAATGGATTGATCGTTAATATTTAGGTAGGAAATTCACACCTAATGGGTCCTCACATATTAACACACTTACTTTTGTAGGTGACCTGTGTTGAGCAGTGTCCATGTGATGCTTTAATGGGAGTTGAGAGTTCAATTTGAATTGTTTGTAATATGTAGCTTGGCACTAAATATTCCATGGGTACTTGCAGATTAGCAAACTTACTATTATCGATTACCTGTGTTGAGCATTGACTGAGTGATGTTTTATTAGGAGTTGAGAGATCAATATGAATATTTTGCTAAGAACTACACACTCCATAAGTCCTTTTGAACTAGTGTATCAAGGAATATTGAGCATAGAGGTATAAACTTTTCTGTATGTTAAGGTTACGTTTGAAATTTCTTTTGCAAGACAACTGACTATATACAAAAAATGTATAAAGGCGAATCAAGATATGTCTACTGTTTCTATTACAACAATATTTAGACGACTAGAACTTGTCCTATTCACTTTATATTGATCAAAGTTTTATTTGGTTGTTAGTTACGGCAATAGGCGCGACTATCTCATAACATTTATGCTCTCTTTGTTAAATATTCTGATTATTAGATAATTAA
Organism: Homalodisca vitripennis; assembly: GCF_021130785.1. Taxonomy (NCBI): domain Eukaryota; kingdom Metazoa; phylum Arthropoda; class Insecta; order Hemiptera; family Cicadellidae; genus Homalodisca; species Homalodisca vitripennis. Next base: position 41,861 of record NW_025777419.1, on the reverse strand, counting down.
GATGTTTTTACCAATTAGTAGTATTATTATAACCTTTCTGGTTAGCTTTAATGCACATGTTGTACTTATATTAGTTTCGTAATAATCAAAATTATCTTAAATGTTGTTACCGTTTGTGATATAAAGAGAAAATATACTGAATATTTTAGGTCAAATTCATAGACTTGTATGTCATCACTTACAACCAAACCAATACTTATATGCCACACACGTTTACGGAACTTTCTGGACCCGAACACTATTGAATCCTTAATTATTGACGGAACTACTCTACCATACTACGAAACAGTGAAAAATCTTGGTTTGACATTTAACTCGAATTTGACTTGGACGGAAGCGGTGAGGGATATATGTAAAAAAGTCTTCGCATCTGTCCACTCACTGAAACGCTTACAAAGATTTCTACCTGAACGGATCAAACTACTGTTGACAAAATCACTAGTACTTCCACACTTCAATTACTGCAACTCTGTGATGAATGACATGACGGTAGCACTTAGTGAGAAGCTGCAAAGGACTGAAAACTACTGTTTACGTTACGTTTATGATGTGAGACGAGACCAACACATTACACCGTACTATATTCAGGGAAATATTTTGAAATTAAAAGAACAACGATCAATCAAAATACTAAATTTAGTTAATTCAATTTTACAATCTGGATTTCCAAAATATTTTTCAAACTATTTCCAATTTATATCTCATGATAGTGTAAGAAGCACTCGCTCTGGTTCTCGTACCTTAAGAATGCCCCAACACAGGACTGTAGTATTTGATAGATCGTTTCAAGTGATGGGTTGTCGTCTGTGGAACTCCCTCCCCCAAGAAATCACTTCCATTGAGGGAGATCGGCGGTTTGTGGCGGCACTGAAACGTTTGTACCATGAACGGTTGGTCGGGGCGGGTCCGTCCTAGGGGTCTGTGGGTGTGGTGCTGGCATTGTGTGTGAGGAGTGTGAGTAAGACAAACTGCATATATATTATTTATTTCAAAAATATTCTTATTATATATTTATAAATTATTGTTATTAGGTATTAATTATAGTTTTTGGTTATTATTAAAGATGGAAGTTGTAGTATTATTTTGTGTCACGATTGCATACTTATATTTTTTATTTATTTTTATTTAGAAGTATCATATTTATAATTTTTTTAGTGTTTAGATTAATGTTTGATTTAATGTATTTAGTAAGGTATATTAGTTTCAATATTAATTTGGTTAATATTTGTTCATATTTGTCATGTTGTTTATTGTTCTGCTTATTGATCAGACAGGTTAAGTGTAAGAAAGGGCCATGAGGCCCTAACTTTGCCTGTTTAAATAAACAAATTTTCATTTCATTTCATTTTTTACAAAGTAAGTGTTTTACATACAAAGTAAAGGTTTTATTGTGTATTTAAATCCTCAATAAGGATAGCACAATCAAAATAACAAGCTCAAAATAAGACCCAATGCTAGAACAATGTTCCAGTGAGAAATTAACTTTCTTGAATTGATACTCTGAGTTATTAAGACGTTCAAAATTAACTTAAAACATCAGCAGTGTAATCTCATGTGTAATTAAGACGTTCAAACTTACTTTACTTAAAAAAAAAAAAAAACTCACACACAGATACGTTATATGTAGGAAGTTTAAATCATATCATCTGGGCTTGATACTTTGTATGTAATTCAGATATTTACCTAACAATGCCTTGTAATATTCATTATCTTGTATTTCATACATCACAGCAAAATTAAAATCAGTTTGATATCGTATTACACTAACCGGTGGTTAATAAGAAATATATTATTTTACCCTTTCACGTATATCCTGATGGTTTTTAATCCGTTTAAGTGCTGAATTACGAAGGGTAATTAAGGGATTTATGTAGATTTCATTAATATGAGGAATACTTTATAATTTAAATGCTCAGTATGAACATTTATACACTTGTAAGGTTGTTTATTTAAAACTAGCATGCACGAGTAAACTACCGGTAGTTATTTTTAGTTTGTACAATCCTGTCTCTTAGAATTATATGTCTATTAATAACCATTTTACTTGATTATTGAAATAATATTGACTTATCCTTTTTACGGAATTAATTTTACATTCGTTTGCCTTTATTTATTTAGCTGCAGCCTACACAGTGAATGGGAGAAGTTGAATTTTGCAGTTCATAATAGCCGTTAAAGAGTTTGTGTTTGACCACAACCGGGAACTACCTGTCACTATTATGAAAAAGGAAGGGTGATTTTCTGTGTTTTCACTATAACAGTCGCGTAGACCTATCAATCAAGCAACTAATTCAAATACGAAACCACTGTAGATATTTGATTAACTGTAGTTCTTACTTTAAGTTTTATTTGTTTTAGACATTTTGGGTAAATAATGAAAAATTAAAATGTTGTACCTTATACCAGATAACGCTTTTTAGTTTTATTTTAATTTATTGAAATAAATGGAAATACTGTAAAAGCTTCAGAACTCTAGCTCAATTCGCCAAAAGAAAAAGGATATTTATGAGAATTTCATATGTTTTAAAAAGTAAAATTTTGGAAGTTTTTACTAACTCAACGAACTTTATTTTTAACCTTTTTAGAATTGAAATTAAAATTAGATGTAACAGGCCATTTTCAAATGGAAGTATTTTTTAGGTTTGAAAGACGAAGAGTTACAATAATTCTTATAAACTACAACACTATTGGAACCTTCCTTCAACCGTAAGCTTATAATAATTTTGAATATTGCGTTAAGTTCCATCCTGCCTTCCGCTTAGTCCTGCGTATTAAATCTGACACTGGTACACTGGAATCAACCCTTCCAACCTTAGCCACGTTATGATTCAATAATATTCATAATACCTTATTTTAATTTAATTTAATATTTACTGGAACAGTTGAATTATCTCTGTTTCTTATTGTCAGACTTTCAAACGAACTTTCATCTAAAGCGATTGCAAGTCTATTGATGGTTAATCTAATCTACAAATTTAATTAAATAATAATAACAAAAGCAGATAGAGAAGTTGAAGAAAATTGTGTTACTTTTATTCAAAACCTCAAATATAGTAAACAAGAAGACCATATCGTAACCGCTCCACTTGTAGTAATTTATATCAATTAGTACAATACACAAGGGTTGATTATGCATCAATTACCACTGATGGTTGTATTATAATGATCATATATATTCTCCACCATCAGTGAAAACCAAATATTAGTTTTATGAGATAAACCAAATATACATCCTGTAATTATATTTGAAAATGTTAATTTTATTTGCAACGTTATCATTAATGATCTCACTAATCACTTTAAACTACAAAATCAAAGAGGAATTGATAAAATGGGTTAACATACCATATCTTGTTAATTTATATGTCAATTTATATAGCGTAAAATATACCAAAGTATTTACCGGTCCAATGTATCTGTACAATAATTAATATTAAATGGCTATTTAATATTATTTAATTAATTAAAAACTAGACACACATATTTTTACCTCAACCTGCTTCATTAGGCACATAATGTCTGTTACAAGTGTAGTGCAAACATGGACTTTACTACCATTATTTGTACTACACAGAACGCAGCTATGATGAAAAGAGTTGATTGAATGTAAATATTGAATTTCGCTGCAGTTTACATTCCTGTTCCTCTAGAATCTGACGTTTCCATAGACATCCCCTAGAAACTGGTATCATGTTCGAGTAGGTTAAACTGTAGTCTACGTGTCTCTGATGTCGAAACTATGTAAAGAGTTATGTTTTTGCTTCTTTGTTGCAGTCCTTTTTTTGGATCTCTTCAGGAGAACATGACTTCAGATTCCAGGAGACAAGTCCGTGAAAGTGTCAGATTCTAAATTATATACTAAGAGGAATGTGAACTGGAGTGAAAAACTATATGTATCACTATTATGATCGGTAGGCCATTCTTTATTGAAAATCCTGTATCTGCCTACGCCGTTTGTTTTGATTTGAAACCTTTTATTGATTTTAAATAAGATTTATTTTAGTATGAATATTTATCTTAAAGAAATATTTTATGGTATGTTACATTCACTCAATTGTAAGGGAATAAATAATATTTGTTTCTTCTGCCGTAACGATCGCTATTGTTAGTGGCCAATGATCAATTTTTATTGGTTGGTAATTGAGTGTAGATCCCTTATACCTATTCTTTAGTTAAGTTTTACTAAGTTGTGTTTTTTATTAGGTGCGTGTTTTAGAGATAGTGTGAATGTGTTTAGGGCACACATGTTTATTGTGATTCCTGACGTATGCGTCTCACAATGCTTTGGTATAATTTGCTTATTTTAAACTAGATTGTACTTATGTGTCAACATTTAAATCTAATTCAGCCTAGAAGTAGGCTACAAATCTATAAAAGTAGATTTAAAGATCCCGGTTAACTTCACAACCTTTCCATCGTCCAAAAACGAACTTTAAACAAATAATTTACAACTTTATTTTCATTGTTATATTTATTTTAAGCTTTCTTGCGACAGATTGACTTGATAGGTTTATAATATTTACCTTAAAATTTTATGCAAACCTTTCCGCTAAATTTTAGGCATCATTAATACTAAGTAATTTATCTTAATTTATGCGTGTAGTGTATCTGGAAGTAATTAGAATTAAGTAATTTGTAAAGTGAGTCTAATGGGTTTCTTATAATCTGCGTCACAAATAAAACAAAATTAAATAGAACCTGTTTTAAATAATAATTAAATTATATATCTTATGGTCAGATTGCTTAAACAATAACACGACAAGTTTCTCATGTTATAGTTTTCTTATCTTGTAAAACAGACCATAGACACAAAATCAATTGATTAATTAACAGAAAACTCTATTACATGAAAGGTACAACGTTCAATGCACGGAAAAATAACGTTACAACCGTAGTGATTGAAAAAGTATTCGTACTTGTGCTAACTAAATAAAGAGAACAAGCCAATATGATATTATTAACAATAAATACTATAATAACAGGAGTAGGTAAATAATAAATCAAAAATAATATAGTAATATAGAGACATATAACAGTAAAAGAATAAAAATACTACGTGGTTATATTATTATAAATATAATATAATAATCATGGTAAATAATATACTATATTGTAATGGCACAGTAATAAATAACAATTCTTGACTGGCAAAAAATAATGTTTAAAGCAATAAATAATGCAATAATAATGGTGACAAAAGTCACAAGAAAATAAGACTACTTAAAAAATATGACCTAACGCAGTATATAAGATAACAAAATTATTAAAACGATAACAGTATAAGTATTATTTGATAAATGACCAGCAAGACATATAGATTAAAAAATTCTCAAATATAATAAAGAAAATCGGTAATAAATGAGATAAAGATGTTAGACAGCGTTTCGTGAATCTTAATTTGCGACATTATCATCTCCCAAACCTGCCTCACAGCTCAGGACCTATCATCATTCTGGAGAATGGAACGAACCTGCCTCCTGAAGCTTGAATGGCTGAAGACCCGTAAAAAGGCTAATTGACGTGAAACTTTATAACCCAGCCTCAAAAGTCTGGGGCTAGCTGTGTGACATTGGTAGTTCATTGGATGGGAATGGTTGACGAATAAAGCTTGGGAGCAATTTGTACTTGAAACAAATAATAGTTACTAGTAGAAAATAGCATATCTTTTTTAAATACAAGAAAATGTTCACTTCTAAGTGACGGTCACTTAGAGATATTCCTGATCCATTTTATAATAATACAAGTACCCTGTATCACTGCCCTCATGGCCGGCACTGAATCAGTGTTGTTACAAGCACAATTAATATAGATCAAATCTGTATGTAAAATTTATAAATTTTTTATGGAATTGTCCCACCACTTTCAGTAGTACTATTCTATGCCTTTGTGGATAGATGGTGCATCATTTATTAATTTGATTGCAATTGTCATATCAGCTTATACAGAGTACATATACTTTTCACATTTCAATATTATTTTTAATCATGTAAACAAACTATTCGTGTATTGCTTAGTTGGAATTTGATCATCTTCGGCAAACGTGCATGCCCATGCTGTAAAAACTCGAGCTCCTGTGGCTCAAGAAGTGAAGAAATAAAGTTGAATACTGCCATATGAAGCTATATGCTTCACTAGGAAGAAGTGGGGATCAGTCCTTCGTGAGAACCTTTATCTCCAGGGCGAAAGGCTACGGTGAACCACTAAAACTAAATATTTGGGAATCGTGTTAGACTGTACCCTCGTCACCACACCAGTCGCCATTGCCCACCTGGGGAAAAGCCTCCCGCAGGCTCTCCTCGCTGCTGTAGCCTACCACTCCGGAGAAAAATAAGCTGCTGATGTATAGGGTCATCATTCGTCTAGTCCTTACCTACGCCGCGGCTGCCTGGTACGCTGCAACATCTGTAGCAACCAGGAAAAGGCTAGAATGGTTTCAAAACTCCACACTGAGTTTCTAGACTGGGTCGCCATGGTATGTCAGAAAACGCAGTGGAACTTCTTACCATTCGTCTACCATCGATCCACAACTACATCAAGGACCAACGCGTCGGATCTACGCAGTGCCGGAATAGTCTGAGTAGGGCCACATGTTGACTTCAGGGGTGCCCCACTCTGGAAACTGCAGAGGTCTAGGTCACTGTTGGACGACCCGCCCTATATCATCATTACCTCACTGAACCAGCGATTGGCCATCCTACCTTATCGCCTCTTTATTGAAATCCTCTGTTGAAGAAAAATATTCGATAAGTTAATCTTCCTAGTCTACCGTACTGCACAAACGCTTCCTGTGAGCTGGGAGCACTATATGTCCTGCAGCCATTGAGACATATTTCCCAAAACTTCCCAAAAGAGGATTAACATCCCCGTCGACCTTACTAGGGTCTGAAGGAATTTAATTGCTATAAACAATCAGCTGATATTAAGATTTTAGAGGATGAAAAATAATTGCTTGAGAAATTTAGCACGTGAATTATAAGGTATTTTGAACGGAATAGAAATATAACAATCGTAAGGTTACGATTTAATCTTTGAATGCCCATGAAAGTCCTAAACTCGGATAAATTTCCATTCTAGAAAAGGCGTATTTAGAGTATAAAAGCTTCCTATCGCTATTAATCTAAATGTTTCTATAAAATAATAATTTTAAAACAAAAATTAAGATTTTCGTAGAGTAATATGGATATAAAAATCATACAATTATATAAAGTACCTAGACTGTATTGGTTGATTCATTGTATATTTATGTGCCTAACGGTCGTTAGCCATTTAAAATTCTTTTTATGTCCTATTATTACCACATGCACTAAAAAAGCGCAACCAACGATCGCTTTCTTTCTTAGTGAAAATTCGTCTATGAATGTCAGAAAATTGAATTTGTGTTAACGAATTTAACTTGTTATTGCTGGTTTTGTTTCTGTATCTCAGCCATATACAAATAAAAACCAGCTGAACTGAGCAATCGTATTCATGTAAACACCTAAAAAAAAAATGTACCCTTAAACAAATTTCCATTCAGGCTCAGCCAACATAAAGGTAGATTTAGCATGCGACAGTCATCTCGAAATGTCAAACTGAAGATGCATTATATACAGACCACTGTCAGTTACATATTTTATATAAAATTTAAAATATGAAACTCGCGGTTGCTGATATCTATTCTGATCTAGACAAAACCATGACATGGTCAATCAGCAACGGCTTTAAGTTGGACATCAGCAAGTCTTAATTTCTACAAATAGCTCCACAACAGTCCCTCAGCCAGCGTGGTATAAAGGCCATGGAGGTTTCTGACAAGTTCAAAACGCTGGGCTTTCTGTTTCATAAAGAACTCACATTTTCCGGTCACGTTAACCGCTGCGTTCAGCGATCACTAGGAAGGCTGAGGACTGTATAGGTCTTGAAACCTTTTACCGGAATCCGCCAAAAATGCAATCTGTAATTTTCAGTATTTTTCATTGTTATCCGGCATATGGGAATAGCCTCTCAATGGAGAACACAGGCAGGAAGTTGCAAAACGTTGTAGTAAGGTTCATTTACTGCCTATCACATTTTGACCACGTGTTCTCCTAGTGAGAATAATGAAAGTAATAATGTATGTTGTTGGGAAATTCTTAGCGTATAAATGTACGTGTACCGTACTACAATAATGTATAATTTCGTTTTGTCGATAGTCAAACAGGCCATGGAAAACTCGAATAATATACACCTAAACAATATGGGAAGTTGGGATCGAGTGTTTTACTATGAATTACATAAATTAGCAAATAGTTCCATACTCGGATAGGCCGATAATACGTCAAAAATAGATTATAATAATAAGGCAATAAAAGATGGTCGTAAGAATTGAATACAGAGTAGTTCATATTTTCAAATATTACACAAAGTGGCCTGGATTGGATGGTGTAACATGATACAGAAATCGTCTACGTGGAGAGTCATAATAAGAGGAATACTTTATTAATTACAATGTTGTCGTCTTCCCTATCATACAGTACAGCACACGTTTGTTTCACGGAACTGACTCGGGTTAAACCCGAACAGCTCAAAGAGCATTTGTCACAACACCGGTACTGCAGGTTAATTGGCACGAGGTATAAAATGAAAGGGGGTTGAAACTTGGATACCCACTTATCATCACGCAATTTAATGAGTCTTTCACGAAACAAAGACATACAATAAAATATGAGTTTTGTGCAAGGTAAGTTTTAAGGCAACGTGAACCACGGGTGAAGCAGTGGAAAAAGCCAAACACTTCGTTAAAGATATCGGACTCCATTAAAAAGTTTAGTATTATAAAGAAGCCCAGATTAACAAATCCGGCCGGCAGCAGTATATGTAATGGCTATAATACAAAACGAGATCGTGTGATCTCCAATAAAATAAATATAAGAGAAGAGATCAGGTGATCTCTGCAGTCAACTCCCTTTGCGTTACCACTTAAGATAGCTGGTTAGAGTTGTATAACAATTCAATATCTAAATGAGCAACACATGTTATTATTAGAACTAAAATTATATTAGGAACAACGTTATAAGTATTTGACATAACTAATTAAATTAACCTTTTCATAGGACAAAATAGAAGAGTTTTTGTGATTTTAGACAGGCTACAATTACAATGTCATCTCTCAGCTGTATAACACATAGTTCGTAGTGCTGCTGATTCACGAAAGTGTGCCTTAAAATTACTTTCTTGGAGACTCATATAGAGTCCTTATGAGTAAACATTTTGTCACTATAATATAGAACAGTTTGATGGGTAAATAGTAGGAATTGAATTATTATACTAAAATGTATTAAGAATAATTTAGCTTTGAGGGAAGTTTTGAGATCATTCTCATTAAGAAAATCCCAGGGAAATATCTAGCACTAGGAGGATCTCATTTATCAAGACACACTAATGACCTAGTAGATTTCAGAGTAATCGAACTGGGTTTGCTTCTTTCACTGAGGTGACTTAAACGATGACTTCAGGATAGCTCTCTATCGAAAATTAAGAAAGTTTGTTCTACTTTTAGTGTTATTGAAGTTTTAAATGTACTTATTCAATTTGAAATATTTTACGCATAAAAAGTGTACAATTTATTTCTTCCCCATGAGTACACACTTTACTTTTATACAAAAAATTAAAAAATACAAATAATGTAATTTAACCGATAATTTATTATTATGGCATTTGGTAGGTGTATACAATAGTAATGAAATACATATTTGGTTTCAGTAGGATTTCACAATGTAATTTTAATTCTTATTCTATTAAACGCTATGTTTTCGTGTAGAAAAAACAAATACATTGAATCAATGTATTATTTTTGAAAAATTATATTAAAAACGTTCGGAGGACCAGTCAGGGTCTCCACCTTCGTACAATTAAAAAAAAAGACTATTAGACTATAGGGAATTTCATGGAATTGTCCTAAGAAGTCACTCATCAAGGAAAGTTGTCTTTCCTGAGCACCAAGAGAGGAGTCTCTAGACCAGAGGCAGATGAGAGAGAGTTCCAGAGGGGCTCCCACAGGCCCAAACTGACAGATAGTCCACGTTCGCGCTAAAACGTACACTGTACACGCTCTACGAGACACTGTAAGGATAAACTAGGGATAAAAATTAAGTAAAATAATTTCAATTATGTGAGGCAGAGAGGGGGAAAAGGGCATTTAAATATTTAGGGGTTTTGAAAATTAATTATCAGGATCTTTACAGAATTGGGAGTGAACAGCGTTTACACTATTAAGATATTCATAATGTCGCACTTACCTACAATTAATAGTATATAACAATGAATGAGTTTATATAAATAATAATGTTTAATTTATCTATCTCTAGTAATCGCAAAAAAACGATGTATCATTATTTTAATAAAAATTAGTTTCAGTCGTACGCGATCACATTTTTCGATGAAAGGTATTGTACTGTAAGAAAAGCCTTTGTTCGAAAACAACACCTCTAACAAAGAACTGTGATCTTGTAACACAGGCCTCGTTTGAAAAACCACGTTCTCACATCACAAAATTAAAGTGAACTGTGTAGGGCGAAACTTTAATGACCTAAACTGATTGAAATAATAAACACCCTTTGTGCATTGAGTTTTATTACTGAAGTTATTATTTCGATTTGAAAATATAATATTTAATATATTTCGATCTAGCAAGTACATTAAAAAGTAATTTAAAAGACATGAACTGCAGAACATTTATATAGCCTAAATTGTTGGAAATAATACCTGCCATTCATATACTGAGATTAAGTAATAAAGTTCATTGTTCAATATTTTTATTTTGAACCTATTAATTGTAGGTAACAATTATTCAATATAGTTCTGATGTTAATACTCAAGAATTAATAGTGTTATAACAGAATTACTGAAACAATATATAAACTATTTAAATGAATTGCAAAGACAAGCTCTAATGTTTCATCAACAGATTAAGCTGTAAACTGTTGCAAACAAACTTTACTAACAGGAACATACGAGTGCAGTGAAGAAACTAGTAAAGTAGATTGAAACTTGAACTAATGGGATCTTTTCTTATAGTAAAACTGAGCTACACCCCATTACCTAGAAAATACATTAAATCGATCTTTAACGAAAATTAAAGTTGTCTTTTTATTTAATTGTTGATGGATAACACTTTAGTAATATTCTTCCTTTACTTAATACAGATTACCTGACTGACTTGTCGAAAAATCATTGAAATCCATTTTGTTTATTCCGTATGCTGAAAAGTGAAAAAAGGAGAAAATTCCCATAATTCTCATAAAAAGCAGCGACTAGCTAAGAGAGCGCGGAATATTTGTTTATTGGGATATATTAAGGCATAAAGAACTGTGTACCTTTCTAAAATAACTTAGTATCTCCGCCTTCTTCTTCTCATCCATTCGTTGCTGTTTAAACAGGTTGGTCTATCCAGTAGGTTGTACCATTAAATGGAAAACTGTATCAATTTTTAATTATATTATATACTGTAGCAAAATAAGTATTTTATAGTAAATATGCTTATGTAATATAGTGACAAATCAATTTAGTCAGGCCATTATATATATATATATATATATATATATATATATATATATATATATATTATATATATATATATATATATATATATATAGTGTGAAATGTGTGCAAGAAAGGTACACGAAATTTGGTTCCATTGGTTTTGAGAAATGGAATATTTAAGTTAGCTCAAGGAATATAAAGGAAGGACCGGATGATATCGCGACTCAACAAAACATTATCTTTGTGAGTAAAATTTGACTAACGAGTGATAGGAGCAAGCCAGTGAAAAGAAAATGAAATTATAAGGTACCAGACATAAATTGAAATAATATTTATGGCAGAAGAAACTATTAAGGAAATTCAATTGCATTTTGCACTGATGAGACATACGATTCAGATAAAATGTATATAATTCCTAGAATAAATCAAGAAAAAAGGAATATAATGAACAGGGATTGTAAAGAAATGACACACAGTTTAGACTATCAAGCTTGCGGGTATTTATAACTTATAGAAGGAACGCATAATAGTGTTGCAACCTAAGCAGTGAGTCGAGTGGCCTAGTGTTCTTTTTAGAGAATTATACTTAAAAGTAAAATTGATTTATACATATAATTGTTTATATTTCTGTGCGTCTGTCAAACCTTATCCATTTTTGTTACTCAGCAGAAAATTTCGACGGAGCAGCGGGTAACTGCTAGTAACAATTATTCATCTGTCTGGCGGTCAGTTTGTCTAACTAAAATATTGTTATTTGAAAATATATTTTTTATCTTATAAATCTTTTGATAGAAATTTTGACTTCAGACAAATCTAGCGCGGCTAACCACGTTTCTGGAGAAATTCCTCTAACGATTTGAAGAAAAGATTCGTTGTAGCTTATACAATGTGTAGAGACTTAATAATACAATATATCCATCTAAATACCTCTATGTTAGGCGGAAAGGTCATAACACTATTAAGTTTGCCTAAGAGTAAAACGCTTGGAACTTTCGTCATACAGCCGGAATATCAGTATTCTTTAAGATAGAATAACGATAAATCGAGATTCTACTCTTTCATTGTGATTGTCCCATAATAATCAATGTATGTTAATAAACATAATGTTTGATTTATTTACTTGTGGTAAACGTCAGAATATGATTATTTCATTACGTTAATTAGAATGTAGTTTCGGTCTTAGGCAATCACATTTCTGTGATAAAAGGCATTGTCCTGTAACAAAGGCCTTTGTCAGAGAACAACACCTCTAACAAAGAAATGTGATCGTGTAAAACAGGCCTGGTTTGTTCAACCAAGTTCGCACATAAAAAAATGAAAGTGTACTGTAGAGCAACATTTTAACGGTATAAACTGATTAGAATAGTACCTACCGTTTTTATATCGAGCTTTATTGCTGGGGATATAAGTTTTTTTTTTATTTTTATAATTAATAATTGAATAATTATTAAGAATAGATCTACGTTGAAAACTAACTATATCAAAAAAATTCATGAATTATGCAATTATGAAATTAAAAATATGTATACAAAGTCAAATTTATGGTTTTACTAAACATTTTGGAACAATAACTTTATAGGAACAGAAACGTACTTGAATAATTCAACAATCGAGTATTATTTAATTAATTTAATTACAGTAGTTAGCGAAGTAATGGTGGATGTTTACATACGTGATGCATTCGTTAATCGAGTCAGTATCATTAGTGGCCATCGAATGCTGTTCTTATCATCTCTTATTTTTCGTAATTAATTATGATCTTTGATACCCATGAGTTAATATTTATGTATTGAATATCAAAATTATCAGAGTAACATTAATTATTTTTAAACTGCAACAAAAATATAAACAATCTATTATTGTTTTAAATAAGTTAATATACTTACTTAATATACTGTTAAGTAGACCTTGGCTGTCTAACTTATTTAAAACAATAAATGATTGTTTATATTTTTGTTGCAGTTTAAAAATAATGAATATTACTCTGTTAAATTTTTATATTTAATACGTAAAAATGTAACCATCCACAGATTAAACCGTATACCGTTACAAACAGACTTTACTAACAGGAATATTCGAGTGCAGGCAGTGATGAAACTAGCAAAGTAGATTGTAACTTAAACTAATGGAAACTTCAGCTGCGCTACACTCCATTACCTCAACGGCGCACTAAACTGCTCTACAACTATGTTTTTCCTTTCAACAACATTTATAGTTATGAACGGATTTAATTTTTGGGAGAGTATACATTTGAGTTATTTTCTTACGCTACTTAAATCAGATTATCTAACTGTCTTGTAGAAAAACCATCAAAATATTTTTTCTTTCCATGATCATTTAAAATTTATTAAGTCATTTTGATCGATGGCGTATCTGAAAAATGAAACTATTCTTATTGTGGAAAATATGTTAATTTATTTATTAATGACTACATACGTTCCTAAACCTATCTTTTTATTGTTCATTACGTCTACATGCGGCGGACCGTGGTGCGGCAAGTAGCTTTGCGTGCTGGCGGTATTGACCAAGGCGGTTATGTTGAGCCATGAAGAACTATGTAGAATTCTAAAAATAAACTAGTGTCTTGGTTACCCCTACCTATTCACTGCTGAATATATTACATATATGTTATTCTACGTTGACTGAACAATTATGGACGTCTTTGGTTGGGACTGTAAATTAACTAATACAACGCTTATTCTTTACAGAAGTCTATCCAATGTGTTCTGCCGGTGTAATTTAACAAGCAACTTGTGAAAATTAATAGCTATAGCAATGTATATTAATGCTATAATTTAGCAAATCAAAGGAATCAGTGAAATAAAAAACCTACCAAATTGATTAGGTGTAATTCATTTATAAAAATATTGGCATAAAATAGTAAATGTCGTTATATTGTGTGAGTTATAACATTGAAAGTTAGTATCTGATAGTAATTTTAGTAATTTTCCTGATTAATTAAAAATACTAGTCTTGGAATGTGTAAATAATAGTCCTACCCTCACAATCTTGTAGATACCCATTACCATTCTAAGATGTAAAATCAACTCTCTGATCATAAACCTATAGCATAAACCATAGCATAATTTGTGTTCCTGGGTTTGTAGTGTATGAAAAACCGTATTCCTAAAAAAATGTGAAACATTAATAAAAATCAATATATTATTTTTAATATTACAGGACACATTATAAGTGTAATAGTCTATAAAATAATTTATTAAAATTCACAGTTCAATTTACAAGTTAAAATTGAATTTAAATCATTAATAATCCAAAAATTCTAAGCTTAACACTATAGGTTGTAATAAATATAATTAATTACAATAAAAGATAATTGGCTCAACAACGTGAAGCACAACTCATGATTTGGATTGAACAAAGTCAATTTCATTATTAATATTTTTATTCAATTAATGTTCGTTTTTAAACACAGAAGCTGGCACTAATCGGTCACAAAGTTTTCCCTTGATAATGAAACACTTATATTAGTTGTTCAGCCTTATCGGTACTAAATAGGTTTGCTATGGGTAAAATTTGGTTTCGTTAAAATCCCCAATATATTGTGAGACGTGTAAACAATATCTTCAAGGAAAACGATAATACGTTTTTAATATTAATTATACTAAGTTTTATTTTAAGCTTACAGCTCTTTGTGAAAATACTTTTTAAATTGTGCTTACATGGAAATGTCTGAAATAAAAAAGAGAATATATGGACTTAATGCTAAATTTTAATGAGTAAATGAAAATACTTTTATTATACTGTATACTATCAATTGCGAAATGATATATTTATTTACAGCGTAATAAAAATGAAATGTTTTAAAATGACAATTAGAAATCCGACATTTTAAGGTAAAAAAGATCATTGGTTTTTGATGGATACCAAAATAAATGCACATTAAAATATGGCAAGGGCTAATTATGTTTTAATACTGACACAAAATTTTGAGATAGTTTTTTAAGATAATTGTAGTTATAGCAAATATAATGCACATACCATTAAAAATTCAATTATAGACGTTTTAAATAAATAAATGTAAATGTGGATACAAGGATTTAAAAATTTTAATTTTTTAATGCAGTCGAATGTTATAACGTAATATTTAATAATAACATATTATGTACAGTTTAATACAAATTTTACTTTCTAATATCAACCAGACAAAAGAAAATTAAAACTTTGAAAAGGTTCTAAGTAAAATATTTATAATTGCATTACTGGAATATTATAATGAGATCAAAGTTGTAGAGTTCAAAGATGAATTGATACAGGAAAAATCTTTTCCATCAAATACGATGTATTTAACCACAGTCAAGTCTTGATGCTTCAAAGGGAATAAACTATGTGGTTAAGTGATTTGGATAATATCCTTGACTTGTTTTACTCAAAGGCACTATTTAAAGATGATTTATATTGTGGGATTGTTACCCAATAAAAACTCAAGACTCTTTCTTCCACTGCTGATGGGATATAATCTGTTTTATAGTAGCTTATTCTGGGATAGGATGAAATATTTCTCAATTGATTATTTCAAACATGGAAAAAGCATTAGGCATATGCTAGCCAAGCCGCTAGTTCTTAATGTGACACTTTATATTTCACTAGATATAATGGAAGGGAAGATAAGTAATTTAGAGTTTATTAATATTCATTAAATACATATTTAATCCATTTTTGTGCAGAAATAGTAAAAAAAAATTAAATGCGAGAAATAGAAGTGATGAAACGGTACATAACTAATTAAACATATATTTATAAATTATTTGGCAGAAATGTTGACAGAACTTATTATTATGAGTTATACGTACAACTACAATGACATGCCTTAGAAATTTTCTATTGTGGTAGAGCTGAAGAAACTTACATAAGTTTATGAATAATATGCAATTAATTTGACTTAGAATACATAAATTATGAAATGTATGAAAAATTGCATTTCCATGTAAGGACACCTTGTAGGAAAATACGCATAAAAACCTATATTTAGTTTCTTGTTATATTTTACAAAATAGGTTTGATCTTGAAATTTGTGACAAGTGGTATACATTGTGTTTCAAAACTTTCGTGGCAATAAATTTAACTTCGACATTGGAATGTTGGAATTGACGAGGCGAGCCTACATACTTAAAACTAAGTTTTAATCGAAGGTCTCAAAAAGTGTATTTTTACTATTCAGTAAAGTAATCACATTTTATACTATTGACCTTACCATACGAATAATAAGATATCTTTTTAATGTACACATTTATTCTGTAGAAAATGTATAAGTTTCATTAATTGTAAGGAATTTAAGGGTATAGTATACTGTTTACAATCACACATATTTTAAAGCCGTGTATATTTTTCCAATAATAATAAAACAGTAAAATAAGGAGAAATATTATATAGCAACCAGCCTTTCAAGTTTAAAATGACTAAAATCGAATATTTTTTTGTTAAAAGGAGAAGCCGATCCCCTTCTAAGCCTTACTCTACCCGTCCTCATGGACCACTGGCCTGTGCGAGGATTTTATCAAGCAGAATAAGAGGGAGAGTCGGTACAGTACAAGGCCGTTGGTACTGATAAAAAGTGCAACGGTCACAGACAGGATTCGAACCCGCGCTATCTCTAACTCAGACTCAATGTCCAACCTCTTAGACAGCTCGGCTATCGGCACTCCCAAATAAAAAGCTCGGAATATTAATACTGAGGTTTTTATAGAAAATCGTGGGCTACTCTTTACTTTCAAAATGCTGTACGGAGACATACATATTCTGGCATCTAAGATTAAAGAGAGGTGGTGAAATATGATAGGATGTCGATGATGGTGCGATCTGGATCTGGGCAGGAAAGATTGAAGTTGCAGAGCTTAGATTGTTAAAATAAGAGATGAAGTAGGACTCATAATGTTCGGATGACATATGTAAGGTTTTTTTAAGTTTGGTTTAGTTTAAGATTAAGGTTGTGACATATTATGAGCAAGGGTTGCTGTGAGAGGATTTAATAATTGGTTAGATTGGCAGTACGTTACCCTAAAATGAACCAGCGCATATTTTATTTGTGACAACATCTCATTAAATTGATTAAAAATTTTAATTAACAATTGATTGCGTCAACCGACATATTAAGCACAAATTTTAATACCTTAATATTTTGAAGACATATTTAATATTAAATTATTCATTACAATTTATTTTTAATTTAATTCATTATAACATTTACTAGTAATATTGTAGTGTTGCAATAATTATGAGTTCATGGACTAACGTGAGAAACTTTCTTTTAAAAATAGCTAAACATTTACATGAATTTACATTTTCGAAATTGTGAACATTTAAATATATATGGAGTTGTAAATGATTAATGAACCCTGATACATACTAAGTTCCTAAAATTACTTACATTTAATTCCAATTCACACTTATTACGCCTAGAGATATTTTTCCGCACACGAACACAAGCACTAGCACTCCCGAACGTCGCTTTTCGAATTCCCGTCCTCCACTTCCTCCTCTCTTCTTTGTTCTTCAGTTTTGATGTTATTCTCCCGCCAGCTCATGACCACGCCTCTGCCAAATCTGTCCATCATAATTGGTGATTACCAATTTTTCATATCAGCATGGCTGCCCCTTACATCGTCGCACGGTTTTTTTATATATAAGTATTTCCGCTGCTTAAGCAAGCATTTCCTGTTTGTTCACCATCGGTGTCTGGGCGGATGTGCGTATCCACTTACATCCGGAGGATGTTTGTCTCGAATTGTAATACAAGACTTCCTTTCCAGCAACTATCTGTACATCGATTCTATGAATTTTATTTTACTAATAATTACATATGTCTTACACGTACGAGTATAACATCTGAGAGAATGTAATGTTGAGATTAAGATTTTGGATTCACCGTTTGTTCGTTAACGTGATTTGGTTCGGTGTAAAAAACAAAACAGTTTTGGCAGAAAAGGTGGAAATGAATTTTAAAACTTATGAGCGCGGAATGTGAAGATTATTCAAGTATAGAGGGAGAAGTATACACCAGGGTGTAGCCTCTGTAGAAGAATTTTAATGCTTGAGGAGATTGACCAAGGCATATAAAATATGAGATCGGCTTAGCTGTAAACTATCCTTATTAAGAGTAGAGACTAAACAAAAACATAGTCTCTTGTATGTATATTTCGGTTGTAATAAATGGAGAGCTCAATTAAGATTAGTGGAAGTAACAAGTGGTTGTGAATTTAATCTGTTTGCAGAGGTGAGATTCAATAAGCATCAGTGAGAATGAAGATTGGAAAAATGATTGGAATTAATAATAAGGATTTGTTATCTTAGGCAAGGTAAGATCTGGGTGTCCTTAAGTTTGTAGTTTTAGCGTAGGCTAAATAAATGCAGTTTATTGCAGTTCATTCTAGTTCCAGTTTATAAAATATTACTAATATAGAGTTATTTTAAACAAATGGTGCAAAAATAGTGTTAATTTCTTTGCTGGTGATGTTTTAAATAATCATAAACACTTTAATAAACCCCGTCCACTCCTTTTTGCAATATTTCTTGTGCCATAAATTTCATTGTACTTTTTATACGCTGTTTAATTTATCTTTATCTTAAACTGCCAAATCCAGAAAGTCCTTTCAATGAGGAGGATCTTTACCAAAGTTTAACAAACAGTTCCGTTTTGTGATAGCCAATTAACAAATTATAATTAATCAAATAAGTAACCAACCTTAGCGAAAAAACTTAGGAACACATGCCATTGCCATTGTTGTAAAGATCAGCATTTCATGCGATTTTAAGTATTAAATGATTAGTTTTTCATCAGTTCTGAACATCGCCTGGGTATTCATAGGATAAATTCGCTCACATAGAGTATTTTTACAAGCTAAATAGATTATGTATTGCATATTTAATACAAACAATTTCTAATACAATTTTAGTGATTCTTGCGAATTTTAATCTGAAATAAATTAATCTTATTTGTTCAACCCTCTCTTTGAATAATCGTGTATGTCTGTATTAGCTTAATTAAGAAATATATCAAGAATTTTTGTATTAAGTTTTACTTTATAAGTGATTCGGAACAAACATTGAGAACTTAACAGTTAGCCAGCTTAAATGACTTGCATAGCTAGATATTAATAAACTACATTAATAAACATTTTTAAGATATGGTCGGTGGCCATTAGTGTACCGTAACAATTTTTCAAGTCCTTAGCTCATTTCAATAGGCTACATTTGTTGTACCGTATGACGATAACACATGGGGGTGGTGACTTCTGAGGTCGTAGTAATAAATACTAGAAATACAAAGTTTACTTATAAGTTCAGTTTAATTACGAAAACTTAAAAGCACCACTTTTAGATGGTAAAGGAAAAGTTATGTAATGCCACGTTGCTGCCAATTAGAATATAATAACTAAAAAGTATATCTTCTAGGTGGGCCTAAAATATCCAATGTTCTATTGAATTATGCGTACGACGTTTTACTTTACAAAACAATAATATTTCACTTCCCTTCGCAATAGGTAGACTCACAACCCGGGTGTCGGCGTCTTGGCACGAGACATTGAAGCTGTAGTCTAAGAACGGTTATTTCTAGAAGAGGAGTAGAAGTTGGGAAGTGGTAGCCATCTATTCAAACAACACGTGAGATACATCAGCTACGTAAACTCGCCTAAAACAAATTCGCGACGGTATTAGCCATTTAATGATACAAATTACTATTTATAACAACGTGCTCGTCGCCATAAGGACGACGCCACAACCTTTATCTATCTCAATCAAGCAAATAAAAGATCTTCAAGGGTAAGTTACTTTACTATTCACATCTTTACTTTACGTTACATTCATTTTATACGTTTGGCATCAAAGGGCTAATTTAATAATACGAAAAGATAAATTTTACTTACGGACAAAGCGCGCGAGGTCTGATCGGTTACGTAGTTGGGCTGCTACAAAGGGTTAGAAGAAAAAATTCATACGCGTGCCAATTAGGTAGTTACTCCGCCCAATAATTTAGTTCCGGAACATTGGATGTAAAATAATATTATATTATACTGGCTGATTAGGTTGCGAAATTTACATTGTATGAAATTTAATTAACTAATTTACGGTACAGAATATCCCCCCTGTTTTGATTTCGCAACCTAGTTAGTCGCTTTACTTTAAACATATTCTAAATAACAAACTTAATTCAACCTTTTATTCATTACATAAATTCAAATTCAACCATAACAATACGATAGCGCGGGGTTTCAAAAGTTTCCTATGAAATCCGCTAGATCGCATGCCAATGCAGTTCTATGACTGCTCGCTTAGGGACCAAAAATAGAAAATCAATTTAGGCAAACTATTTTCATGCAGTGCACGTTGCAGCGTTTTAGAATTTGCGGGTCGTTGCAAGAATAAGGGCATTTAAGGCGATTAAATCGTAAACAAGTGTAGTGTAGTGTTTTGTTATATAGGCGCCACATTCATACTTCTTTTTTGCATTCATACCAGTGTTTTGTGTATAGTGTTGTGCCATTAAATACCCTGAGACTTGCGGACAAGTTACCAATATGGATCGAATACTTTGGAATGAAACGTCCCCTCACGAGAAGCTAAGTCTCACATTTCGTATTAATACTGCATCACTCTTAATATATATATTTACATACAACATCCTATACATCTTACATCTACATGAATTTTAACACTTCAAATATATCTACAAAATTCAAAATTCAACATTTCGGCATACCTACAAAACACAGACAATTTTTCATATTTGGTTCCCTCATTACAAACAGTCAGGATCAACTTTGTCTCATTTCTTTACACTAAGTCTATTTACAAATTCTTTTTCTATATTTTATTTCCATTGACACATTCGTTAAGAATTCACCAAACAGTTAACTTCCTGGATTTTATCTTATCTTTTAAATTTGGCAGCAAGTGGTTCCTTAAGCTAGGGATGCTACAAAATTTTTTTTTATTTTTTTTTTATACAGAACAGGTCTTAATTTAATTTTAAATCTACAATATGAACCTTTTTTACATTCAAAACATTTTCAGTGTGTTGTACAATACAAGTTACAGGGCTTAAAAAATATAAAATTCTATAAATTCCTACATATTTTGGTGCTAATTTTGCACAAAACTTTTCTACCTTATTGCTTAAATAGTGGGTTCTAATCCATACTAAGGAATGCAACTTAAAGGGATGTTTTACATTTTGCTCTGAGTACTTTTGTCTATTACTGTTATGTGCTATACTCCTTTTTACATTCACCACAGCTCTCTTTAAATTGTTTACAACAGTTTCCTTGGACAAATTCTCACCAATTAGATCATTTAGCTTCCATAAATTAGATAAAGCATTATTACAGGAATGATTAAACATTAAATCAAAGGCAGCAAAACCTGTGCTTTCATTATGGGCGGTGTTTAAACTTAATTGTATATAGCCTAGGTCATTATCCCAATTACTATGACAGTTGTGATAGAAACTACGTAATAATGTAGATATGTTTCTAATATGCCTTTCTGATTGATTTCCATTAGCCCTGTAAGGCGCTAGTCTACGGTGTTCAATAAAATTCTTAAATAAGAACTTCTTAAAATACAGTGATGTAAAATATGCGGCATTGTCTGACACTATTATTTTAGGTACAGAAAAGTTGTTAAAAATTATGCGGTCTAATTTATTACATATTTCAGCACTCTTACATTCCCTCAAAGGGATTAGCCATAGAAATTTACTGGCGGCATCTACAACTACAAGTAAATATACATTGCTGTTTCTAGTTCTCACTAAGGGACCTAAAAGATCTATGAATAAACAATCCATATTGTTCTTAAATGGCACAGATACTAATTCGCCTTCATATTTTCTTTGGCACACTTTACTCATTTTACAAACATTACATGCTTTCACTTTTGCCTTTATAATTTCGTCTAAATCAGGTCTATAAAAATACTGATTAATTTTTCTTTGCGTTCTAGCAATGCCTAAATGACCTCCTATTAAAGAACTGTGGAAGAATTCATATACTAAATCAATTAACTGTACAGGCAAAAATATCTTACTCTTACTTTTTACATTCCTTTTGTACATCAGTAAATTGTTTTTTATAAAATAACATAAATTGTTACTATTGCTTTTTACAGATTGAATGATTCGCTGAGTTTCTTTATCTTGAAGTTGATATTTTTCTAAATCTTTAAACGCTAATGGCAAATCATTAATTAACAACCACAAATTATCCTTGTTATTGCACTTATTATTTATCTGCATTTTAGGCTTTACATTAGATGTTCGTTTACATGTTTGCCTTCGGGAGGAGTTTGAATGGCAGAAGGAAATCGATAATCTATTTTTATCCTGGTCTGGAACGTTCCGGCAGTCACTGGGGCTCGGATCAGCTGTTCCCGTCGACTCGCCCTCAAACATACGTGAAAGGGCGTCTGCCAGCGCATTATCGGTGGAACTTTTAAATTCCACCTCAAATGGCAAATTCAAAATCCTCTCGATCCACCGGGCAAGTCTTCCTACCTTCCTTTTGTGATTGAGGACATAGGATAAAGCTTGGTTATCAGTTATTAATTTAAAGGTTCTTACTTCTAAAAATTCGTGCCATTTTTCTATGCAAATTAGTGCACTCAAAGCTTCTTTTTCATAAACAGTATATTTTAATTCGGCATCAGTAAATTTCCTAGAGTAATAGGCTATTGGCATTAATTCATTTTGGTCGTTTTCCTGTAACAAACAACCACCTGCGGCTATTCCACTAGCATCTGTCATTACTATAAATTGCTTTGAAAAATCGGCTAACTGGAGTACAGGAGGATTCATTATAGCTTCTTTTAACTTTACAAACGAATCTTGACATTCACTTGTCCAAACAAATTTAGCGTTTTTCCTTCTTAAACGATTTAAAGGATTACATAATTCGGCATAATTATTTATAAATTTTGAAAAGAAATTGGTCATACCTAAAAACTGTGAAATTTGTTTGGCGTTCTTAGGCGGCATAAATTCTCTTATACTCCTTGTTCGCTCGGGATCTATAGTTACTGTATTATTTTTTATTAAGTTCCCCAAAAAGGAGATTTCCTCAAAACAAAACTTTGCTTTCTCTAGGTTTGCCGTTAAGCCATGTTTGCTTAGTCTATTTACAATCTCTCTGACATGTACTAAATGCGAATCAAGGTCTTTACTGTACACTAAGATATCATCACAAAAATTTATCACATATTTAAATTTTATATTGTCTAGGACTTTGTCCAGATAGGCGGACAATACAGCACTACCAACATGTAAACCAAAGGGTACTCGTTTAAATTTATATTTACCAAATATAGTGCTAAATGAGGTAAGATCTTGACTATCAGGTGATAATGGACATTGCAAAAAACTTTTTCTTAAATCTATTATTGAAAAATATTTGGCTCCACTAAGATGTTGATAATAATTATTTAAATCACCAATGGGAAAATCAATTTTCTGTAACTTTTTATTTAATTCGGTATAATTGACTACAAGTCTGTCCTTTTTGGTTAAAAAGGCTGGACTGGAGTAGGCTGAAGTACTGGGTTCAATTATTCCTTGGTCCAACCAATCCTGTATTATTGTTTTCATCTTATTTACAGTAGGAGGGCTCATAAAATAAGGCCTAATATTTACAGGTGTGGGGTCATTTAGAACTAATCTCACTTCCAAATCTAGAGCCTCTCCTAATTTTGGATTAAAAACATTTGGAAAATCCCCTATAAGGTTTTGTATCTCAGCCTCAGCTCTAGTGCACCCTATTTTTACATCAATGCTGTTTACTTCATGTTCAAAAGGCTGTTGTCTGACAATAGTTATTTTCTCATTACAATTGAATTTAAAATAACATGAATCTCCATCAAGATCTAAAATTAATTTGCTATTAGATATAAATGGGTTTCCCAATACAATGTCCCATTTTAAATTATCCAATACAATAAATTTTACTTTCCAACAAAATTTAGAAATTTTTATCTTAGCATAACAGTAACCAAAACATTTTATTTCAGTGTTATTTGCAGCAAACATTCTATCATCTGACTTCATTAATTTAGAAACATTTTTATTCAACAATAGGCTATCATAAAATTCTTTACTAATTATATCTCTTGTAGCACCAGTATCTAATAAGCAGTTTGTTTTTACATTTTTACCCACTATAGCTTCAATTAAAGGCATATTGTTACACTGTCTAACATTTAGTCTTAAATTAGGTTTTCTATAGTTTAATTTACTCCAATTTTTAATTACCTTACCATAGACTCTCATAAAATAGTGTTTTTCTTTTCTTACTGTATTACTATTTATAAAATTATTATTCTTAAACTTATGAAACCGGGGAGGGATATTTTTAGGTGTTGTGTGTAATACCACTCCCCTATCGACTAGTTTTTTGGATTCCTAAAACAATTTTTTGCTAAGTGACCAGGCCTATTACAATTGAAACATAACTTTGGGTTTTTGACAGTAGGCCTACTTTTTCTAAGTTCAACATGTGGTGGATACATGTTGTTAACATATGTCTTACTTAAATTGTCCCTTAAGTTATCATTAAAGGTTATATTGTTACTAGCTATACACACATTTTCCAAATCTGTAAAACAAATGGGATTGTTTTCAAAAATTAACTTATTTCTATCTGTAGGCTTAATACCTCTTTTTATACAAGTTACCAAGTCCTGTTCACTTATGTTACACAATAAAACTTGACTGAGCTCTTTGATGTCATAGATGTATTCATACAGTGGCTCATCAAACCTTTGTGGCCTATAAACTAAATCTAGTCTCAGTCTTTCAATTAGGCCTACAGGGATAAAAGCACTAATTAATTCCCTGTGTAGATAGTTGACATTTGGCATGACAGACTTACACTGTATTATTTTGGCTAAAAGTGGACCTTTTGCATAACATGGTAACAATGCTAAAATTTCATTTTCTGATAGGCTAGTTTCACATTTTAGTTTTAACAAAGTTTTCAAAAAGTTTATTAGCTCAGGTACTACTAAGCCATTTGTTACTGTAAAATTTTGTAAATAACATTCTACAGGGTTGTTTAACTTATTAAACATATTTAAACCAGACATAGGTTGACTAATACAATCATTGTTTGCATTATAAATAGGCATTATAGGCAAAGTGGGGGTACTGGCAGTAGGCTGTGATATTGTTGGTGGTTGTACAGAAATAGGGCCTATTTGTTCTTTCACTGCCTGTTCCATAGCCTCATCTTGTTCTAATGATTCATTTAAATTGGCTTCTAACACTTTAAGCTGTTCTAGGTTCACTGTAGGTAGCAAGTTTTTAGCTAACTGTTGTTCAACATTTACTAGCCTACACTTTAAAGCTGATAAAGTTTCACTATGTACAGAACTTAGTTCTAGCTGGTTGTCTAAAAATAAACGGTTTATTAAATGTTTACACTTTTCTTGGAATTTGGTGATTTCTAAAGGTGAACTAGCACTGTTCAATTCACTGCACCCATGTTCTAATAATATCACTTTTTCACTGAGAAGTTTTACTTCCTGATTGTGGTCTATTTTTAATAGGCTACTAGGAGTAGGTAAAATATTGTTTCTCAAACACTGTCTTAAGGACTTTCTGAGTTCATTTACTGTACTGTCACTATTTAATTTAATACCTCTAGATATCAGTTCAAATACCAACTCATCTTTAGACAAATATTCTATTTTAATGGCAGGCATTGTGGCGTTTTCACTCAGTTTCACCCAGTTGATGGCAGAGTAGGCACATCAATAGCAGAGTTGCGCAATAATGTGTGCCTACTTAATTAGCAGAGTCGCGAAATAAAATTTATGTGTACCGTATGACGATAACACATGGGGGTGGTGACTTCTGAGGTCGTAGTAATAAATACTAGAAATACAAAGTTTACTTATAAGTTCAGTTTAATTACGAAAACTTAAAAGCACCACTTTTAGATGGTAAAGGAAAAGTTATGTAATGCCACGTTGCTGCCAATTAGAATATAATAACTAAAAAGTATATCTTCTAGGTGGGCCTAAAATATCCAATGTTCTATTGAATTATGCGTACGACGTTTTACTTTACAAAACAATAATATTTCACTTCCCTTCGCAATAGGTAGACTCACAACCCGGGTGTCGGCGTCTTGGCACGAGACATTGAAGCTGTAGTCTAAGAACGGTTATTTCTAGAAGAGGAGTAGAAGTTGGGAAGTGGTAGCCATCTATTCAAACAACACGTGAGATACATCAGCTACGTAAACTCGCCTAAAACAAATTCGCGACGGTATTAGCCATTTAATGATACAAATTACTATTTATAACAACGTGCTCGTCGCCATAAGGACGACGCCACAACCTTTATCTATCTCAATCAAGCAAATAAAAGATCTTCAAGGGTAAGTTACTTTACTATTCACATCTTTACTTTACGTTACATTCATTTTATACGTTTGGCATCAAAGGGCTAATTTAATAATACGAAAAGATAAATTTTACTTACGGACAAAGCGCGCGAGGTCTGATCGGTTACGTAGTTGGGCTGCTACAAAGGGTTAGAAGAAAAAATTCATACGCGTGCCAATTAGGTAGTTACTCCGCCCAATAATTTAGTTCCGGAACATTGGATGTAAAATAATATTATATTATACTGGCTGATTAGGTTGCGAAATTTACATTGTATGAAATTTAATTAACTAATTTACGGTACAGAATATCCCCCCTGTTTTGATTTCGCAACCTAGTTAGTCGCTTTACTTTAAACATATTCTAAATAACAAACTTAATTCAACCTTTTATTCATTACATAAATTCAAATTCAACCATAACAATACGATAGCGCGGGGTTTCAAAAGTTTCCTATGAAATCCGCTAGATCGCATGCCAATGCAGTTCTATGACTGCTCGCTTAGGGACCAAAAATAGAAAATCAATTTAGGCAAACTATTTTCATGCAGTGCACGTTGCAGCGTTTTAGAATTTGCGGGTCGTTGCAAGAATAAGGGCATTTAAGGCGATTAAATCGTAAACAAGTGTAGTGTAGTGTTTTGTTATATAGGCGCCACATTCATACTTCTTTTTTGCATTCATACCAGTGTTTTGTGTATAGTGTTGTGCCATTAAATACCCTGAGACTTGCGGACAAGTTACCAATATGGATCGAATACTTTGGAATGAAACGTCCCCTCACGAGAAGCTAAGTCTCACATTTCGTATTAATACTGCATCACTCTTAATATATATATTTACATACAACATCCTATACATCTTACATCTACATGAATTTTAACACTTCAAATATATCTACAAAATTCAAAATTCAACATTTCGGCATACCTACAAAACACAGACAATTTTTCATATTTGGTTCCCTCATTACAAACAGTCAGGATCAACTTTGTCTCATTTCTTTACACTAAGTCTATTTACAAATTCTTTTTCTATATTTTATTTCCATTGACACATTCGTTAAGAATTCACCAAACAGTTAACTTCCTGGATTTTATCTTATCTTTTAAATTTGGCAGCAAGTGGTTCCTTAAGCTAGGGATGCTACAAATTTTTTTTTTATTTTATACAGAACAGGTCTTAATTTAATTTTAAATCTACAATATGAACCTTTTTTACATTCAAAACATTTTCAGTGTGTTGTACAATACAAGTTACAGGGCTTAAAAAATATAAAATTCTATAAATTCCTACATATTTTGGTGCTAATTTTGCACAAAACTTTTCTACCTTATTGCTTAAATAGTGGGTTCTAATCCATACTAAGGAATGCAACTTAAAGGGATGTTTTACATTTTGCTCTGAGTACTTTTGTCTATTACTGTTATGTGCTATACTCCTTTTTACATTCACCACAGCTCTCTTTAAATTGTTTACAACAGTTTCCTTGGACAAATTCTCACCAATTAGATCATTTAGCTTCCATAAATTAGATAAAGCATTATTACAGGAATGATTAAACATTAAATCAAAGGCAGCAAAACCTGTGCTTTCATTATGGGCGGTGTTTAAACTTAATTGTATATAGCCTAGGTCATTATCCCAATTACTATGACAGTTGTGATAGAAACTACGTAATAATGTAGATATGTTTCTAATATGCCTTTCTGATTGATTTCCATTAGCCCTGTAAGGCGCTAGTCTACGGTGTTCAATAAAATTCTTAAATAAGAACTTCTTAAAATACAGTGATGTAAAATATGCGGCATTGTCTGACACTATTATTTTAGGTACAGAAAAGTTGTTAAAAATTATGCGGTCTAATTTATTACATATTTCAGCACTCTTACATTCCCTCAAAGGGATTAGCCATAGAAATTTACTGGCGGCATCTACAACTACAAGTAAATATACATTGCTGTTTCTAGTTCTCACTAAGGGACCTAAAAGATCTATGAATAAACAATCCATATTGTTCTTAAATGGCACAGATACTAATTCGCCTTCATATTTTCTTTGGCACACTTTACTCATTTTACAAACATTACATGCTTTCACTTTTGCCTTTATAATTTCGTCTAAATCAGGTCTATAAAAATACTGATTAATTTTTCTTTGCGTTCTAGCAATGCCTAAATGACCTCCTATTAAAGAACTGTGGAAGAATTCATATACTAAATCAATTAACTGTACAGGCAAAAATATCTTACTCTTACTTTTTACATTCCTTTTGTACATCAGTAAATTGTTTTTTATAAAATAACATAAATTGTTACTATTGCTTTTTACAGATTGAATGATTCGCTGAGTTTCTTTATCTTGAAGTTGATATTTTTCTAAATCTTTAAACGCTAATGGCAAATCATTAATTAACAACCACAAATTATCCTTGTTATTGCACTTATTATTTATCTGCATTTTAGGCTTTACATTAGATGTTCGTTTACATGTTTGCCTTCGGGAGGAGTTTGAATGGCAGAAGGAAATCGATAATCTATTTTTATCCTGGTCTGGAACGTTCCGGCAGTCACTGGGGCTCGGATCAGCTGTTCCCGTCGACTCGCCCTCAAACATACGTGAAAGGGCGTCTGCCAGCGCATTATCGGTGGAACTTTTAAATTCCACCTCAAATGGCAAATTCAAAATCCTCTCGATCCACCGGGCAAGTCTTCCTACCTTCCTTTTGTGATTGAGGACATAGGATAAAGCTTGGTTATCAGTTATTAATTTAAAGGTTCTTACTTCTAAAAATTCGTGCCATTTTTCTATGCAAATTAGTGCACTCAAAGCTTCTTTTTCATAAACAGTATATTTTAATTCGGCATCAGTAAATTTCCTAGAGTAATAGGCTATTGGCATTAATTCATTTTGGTCGTTTTCCTGTAACAAACAACCACCTGCGGCTATTCCACTAGCATCTGTCATTACTATAAATTGCTTTGAAAAATCGGCTAACTGGAGTACAGGAGGATTCATTATAGCTTCTTTTAACTTTACAAACGAATCTTGACATTCACTTGTCCAAACAAATTTAGCGTTTTTCCTTCTTAAACGATTTAAAGGATTACATAATTCGGCATAATTATTTATAAATTTTGAAAAGAAATTGGTCATACCTAAAAACTGTGAAATTTGTTTGGCGTTCTTAGGCGGCATAAATTCTCTTATACTCCTTGTTCGCTCGGGATCTATAGTTACTGTATTATTTTTTATTAAGTTCCCCAAAAAGGAGATTTCCTCAAAACAAAACTTTGCTTTCTCTAGGTTTGCCGTTAAGCCATGTTTGCTTAGTCTATTTACAATCTCTCTGACATGTACTAAATGCGAATCAAGGTCTTTACTGTACACTAAGATATCATCACAAAAATTTATCACATATTTAAATTTTATATTGTCTAGGACTTTGTCCAGATAGGCGGACAATACAGCACTACCAACATGTAAACCAAAGGGTACTCGTTTAAATTTATATTTACCAAATATAGTGCTAAATGAGGTAAGATCTTGACTATCAGGTGATAATGGACATTGCAAAAAACTTTTTCTTAAATCTATTATTGAAAAATATTTGGCTCCACTAAGATGTTGATAATAATTATTTAAATCACCAATGGGAAAATCAATTTTCTGTAACTTTTTATTTAATTCGGTATAATTGACTACAAGTCTGTCCTTTTTGGTTAAAAAGGCTGGACTGGAGTAGGCTGAAGTACTGGGTTCAATTATTCCTTGGTCCAACCAATCCTGTATTATTGTTTTCATCTTATTTACAGTAGGAGGGCTCATAAAATAAGGCCTAATATTTACAGGTGTGGGGTCATTTAGAACTAATCTCACTTCCAAATCTAGAGCCTCTCCTAATTTTGGATTAAAAACATTTGGAAAATCCCCTATAAGGTTTTGTATCTCAGCCTCAGCTCTAGTGCACCCTATTTTTACATCAATGCTGTTTACTTCATGTTCAAAAGGCTGTTGTCTGACAATAGTTATTTTCTCATTACAATTGAATTTAAAATAACATGAATCTCCATCAAGATCTAAAATTAATTTGCTATTAGATATAAATGGGTTTCCCAATACAATGTCCCATTTTAAATTATCCAATACAATAAATTTTACTTTCCAACAAAATTTAGAAATTTTTATCTTAGCATAACAGTAACCAAAACATTTTATTTCAGTGTTATTTGCAGCAAACATTCTATCATCTGACTTCATTAATTTAGAAACATTTTTATTCAACAATAGGCTATCATAAAATTCTTTACTAATTATATCTCTTGTAGCACCAGTATCTAATAAGCAGTTTGTTTTTACATTTTTACCCACTATAGCTTCAATTAAAGGCATATTGTTACACTGTCTAACATTTAGTCTTAAATTAGGTTTTCTATAGTTTAATTTACTCCAATTTTTAATTACCTTACCATAGACTCTCATAAAATAGTGTTTTTCTTTTCTTACTGTATTACTATTTATAAAATTATTATTCTTAAACTTATGAAACCGGGGAGGGATATTTTTAGGTGTTGTGTGTAATACCACTCCCCTATCGACTAGTTTTTTGGATTCCTAAAACAATTTTTTGCTAAGTGACCAGGCCTATTACAATTGAAACATAACTTTGGGTTTTTGACAGTAGGCCTACTTTTTCTAAGTTCAACATGTGGTGGATACATGTTGTTAACATATGTCTTACTTAAATTGTCCCTTAAGTTATCATTAAAGGTTATATTGTTACTAGCTATACACACATTTTCCAAATCTGTAAAACAAATGGGATTGTTTTCAAAAATTAACTTATTTCTATCTGTAGGCTTAATACCTCTTTTTATACAAGTTACCAAGTCCTGTTCACTTATGTTACACAATAAAACTTGACTGAGCTCTTTGATGTCATAGATGTATTCATACAGTGGCTCATCAAACCTTTGTGGCCTATAAACTAAATCTAGTCTCAGTCTTTCAATTAGGCCTACAGGGATAAAAGCACTAATTAATTCCCTGTGTAGATAGTTGACATTTGGCATGACAGACTTACACTGTATTATTTTGGCTAAAAGTGGACCTTTTGCATAACATGGTAACAATGCTAAAATTTCATTTTCTGATAGGCTAGTTTCACATTTTAGTTTTAACAAAGTTTTCAAAAAGTTTATTAGCTCAGGTACTACTAAGCCATTTGTTACTGTAAAATTTTGTAAATAACATTCTACAGGGTTGTTTAACTTATTAAACATATTTAAACCAGACATAGGTTGACTAATACAATCATTGTTTGCATTATAAATAGGCATTATAGGCAAAGTGGGGGTACTGGCAGTAGGCTGTGATATTGTTGGTGGTTGTACAGAAATAGGGCCTATTTGTTCTTTCACTGCCTGTTCCATAGCCTCATCTTGTTCTAATGATTCATTTAAATTGGCTTCTAACACTTTAAGCTGTTCTAGGTTCACTGTAGGTAGCAAGTTTTTAGCTAACTGTTGTTCAACATTTACTAGCCTACACTTTAAAGCTGATAAAGTTTCACTATGTACAGAACTTAGTTCTAGCTGGTTGTCTAAAAATAAACGGTTTATTAAATGTTTACACTTTTCTTGGAATTTGGTGATTTCTAAAGGTGAACTAGCACTGTTCAATTCACTGCACCCATGTTCTAATAATATCACTTTTTCACTGAGAAGTTTTACTTCCTGATTGTGGTCTATTTTTAATAGGCTACTAGGAGTAGGTAAAATATTGTTTCTCAAACACTGTCTTAAGGACTTTCTGAGTTCATTTACTGTACTGTCACTATTTAATTTAATACCTCTAGATATCAGTTCAAATACCAACTCATCTTTAGACAAATATTCTATTTTAATGGCAGGCATTGTGGCGTTTTCACTCAGTTTCACCCAGTTGATGGCAGAGTAGGCACATCAATAGCAGATTGGCGCAATAAAATTATGTGTGTACCGTATGACGATAACACATGGGGGTGGTGACTTCTGAGGTCGTAGTAATAAATACTAGAAATACAAAGTTTACTTATAAGTTCAGTTTAATTACGAAAACTTAAAAGCACCACTTTTAGATGGTAAAGGAAAAGTTATGTAATGCCACGTTGCTGCCAATTAGAATATAATAACTAAAAAGTATATCTTCTAGGTGGGCCTAAAATATCCAATGTTCTATTGAATTATGCGTACGACGTTTTACTTTACAAAACAATAATATTTCACTTCCCTTCGCAATAGGTAGACTCACAACCCGGGTGTCGGCGTCTTGGCACGAGACATTGAAGCTGTAGTCTAAGAACGGTTATTTCTAGAAGAGGAGTAGAAGTTGGGAAGTGGTAGCCATCTATTCAAACAACACGTGAGATACATCAGCTACGTAAACTCGCCTAAAACAAATTCGCGACGGTATTAGCCATTTAATGATACAAATTACTATTTATAACAACGTGCTCGTCGCCATAAGGACGACGCCACAACCTTTATCTATCTCCATCAAGCAAATAAAAGATCTTCAAGGGTAAGTTACTTTACTATTCACATCTTTACTTTACGTTACATTCATTTTATACGTTTGGCATCAAAGGGCTAATTTAATAATACGAAAAGATAAATTTTACTTACGGACAAAGCGCGCGAGGTCTGATCGGTTACGTAGTTGGGCTGCTACAAAGGGTTAGAAGAAAAAATTCATACGCGTGCCAATTAGGTAGTTACTCCGCCCAATAATTTAGTTCCGGAACATTGGATGTAAAATAATATTATATTATACTGGCTGATTAGGTTGCGAAATTTACATTGTATGAAATTTAATTAACTAATTTACGGTACAGTGTCAAATATAAAATTACTCACTAACGCTCAGCCTATTAAAGTAACTTGCACCGGCATAAAACTCGATATTGCTTATATATAAATGAAGATTCATGCTAACCTTAAAATCTATAGGTTATGGGTTTGTTATATAGAGAAGGTGCACACATACAGAAACGAAACTTTTCATCCTTATTTGAAAAATTGTTGTGAAAATGTACAAACTTTAAAAAGAAGGGACGGATTAAAAATATATTCATTGAGTATATAATAAAGTATTATCTAAATATGATTCATTTGAAAGAAGCCCTTGGGTGAGAAAGCCTGAAGGTGAAAGTTAACATAGAGAAACGTTAACTTACAAATAACACTTTGATCACTTACGAGAATTGCAAATTGTAATTATTTGTTGATGTTGATAAAGTGGACATTTATATAGTTCAGAGAAATATTAAACTTAGTACGTAAAAAAATAAAAAGATATATAGATGTTAAAGATTTTCATCGACATCTCATCGAATCTTCCATTTTATTTATTAGTAGGGCTTCATATGGTTTAGCCCCAGTTTCTAAATGTTGAATTGGAGCAAAATTTATTGAATTCAATGCAGACCGCTAGAGAACAGTTTATTTTCTAACAACAAATTTATAAAGTAATATAAGATATATTGTAACAGTATCATTGTAACTGAAAACCATTCGATGCAAAACAAGGATTTCAATTGCAATTTTACAACATTTAGTTGAATCCTTCTCTTTTAACGTGCCACATGGCTGATTGAAAACATTATTTGGTGATTTCTTACGTCTATTAAAAGAAGAAAGAAAAAACTACAATACAGCATATTTTCTTCAGTATCGTATAGTTAGCTACTAACATTTAAAATTAAATATATTATATTGCGAATGTCTATCGTAAACAAATATCTAGACAATATTATATCTCTAAGTTATTTGAAGATAGACTATCTCTTTGTCCAGATAATTAGGTGATGATATCTTGTAGATATTATATTATTATTCACACTCATATTATTCTCACTCGAAAAAAATGGCTCTAGCTATAAACATTTTATATTTGAGATCCTTATGTATATTAAATATGGTTCACAATAGATCTAAAACATTTGCTGGACATGCAAAAATATAATGACATAGCATTATTTTTCTATGTCGCGGAACTTGAACTAGCAGTCTTCTGAAACGTGAATAACCTGCTACCATTACCCCTTATATTGAGTAGCTTTGAAAATATTAATATTAAATAAAATGTGAACAATAAACAACTACCATACAAAAAAATTTAAAAAATCAGTCTCGTGCTTATAACACAATTTATTAAAATAGGATTAATTCAAATATATTGAAATTTATAGTTTTATCAACCGTTCTATTTTAACTTACAAATTAACACATGTACTGTATATAGTTACCCAGTGTATTTTGGATTGACGACGGATCCTACAATTTATTATAAAATAAATACGTGTATTCCAAGGAATTCTATCCAGTAAAGTTAAAATATTTATTTAGTGTGTTGAAGGTAATCCCCCTGTCGTTCCTAAAGTTACCCGAGCGGTGTTTTAAACAGAATTTAAAATCAAAGACGCTTGAGTAAATAAACAATGTCTTCTGAATGATAGAAAGCAAAGTATTCAAGTCAAGGTGAACGCAATCAAGTCTTCAGCTGCGTCATCGTAAATGTTGTATAATTAAACAGTTTACGTAGATCGATAGAAACTGCAAACACAGATGCCTTATAAAATATTTTATATCAAAATATTACATAATTTTCATACATGAAACTAACTTCGTAAAGAAAATATTGCAATTGCTTCGTTCTCAAAAAATGACAATAACGTTCTCCAAATCATCAAAAACTATTTTATTATGAGCTGTAACTAAATAACTGTAATTAATTCTCGTGTAATGCTATTCAATTTAAACCGCAAGGAATGATATGTATTTTTGTAAATAGTTTTTATTGAACCCCCTATTTTTCTATAAATGTTACTTGGAATAAATTCTGAATGTTTCCATGTCAGGTCCTTAGACTTCGTGGGGCGACAGTTTTACAATATGAACGAACACAAAACGGAGGGTCTGAATATTAGCACTACTTAACAAACCATTTGTTTAGTGGCTTAAAGTAGAGGAAATAAGTAAGCACAGTGCGTCTGTCATTATAGCAAGTGGAATCACTAAACAGTACACGAAACACTAAATGCAGTTATTATGACAGGAAATCTTCAAGGGGACATCGCATCCATTTCTCCCTGATGAGTGATACGGTACTGATTGGGTACATAAATACTGACATAGTTCTTAGTATGAACGTGGGATATATAGACTAATATAGCGAGCAATGATGTTACAGCAAGAACATGTACTTTACTTCATCATTTATAATCTTCGTATATAGATGACAACTGTCATAATGTATGTAAGTATTAAAAATGTTGGTTTTTGCTTTTAATTTTTAATAACAATATATATATATATATATATATATCCATAAAATTTAAAATACTCTTTTAAATGCAAGAACAGTGTCTGTAAGTATAGAATGTAGAATCACAAAACAGTACACGAAACACTAAATGCAGTTGTTATGACAGGAAATCATCAAGGGGAAATCGCATCCATTTCTCAGTGATGAGTTATACGGTACTGATTGGGTAAAAAAATACTGACATTGTTATTAGAATGAACGAAGGATATATATACAGCAAACATTGACGAAATAGCAAGACAATGTATTTTACTTCATCATTTATAATCTTCGTATATGGATGACAACTGTCATAATGTAAGTATTATTAATGTTGCTTTTGTTTTTAGTTTTCAATAACAATATCCATATCCATTAAATTTACAATACAGTACTGTTTTAAATCCAACCTAATAAATCGATTTATACAACAATTACTTTCACTAAGAAAGCTATGATCTGCCAGCTTGTAGTTTCTATAAATTTTTATAAATGGTTTTTATTGTAACTGAAAAGAGGGAGCTATTCATTTAGGCACAAGGAATGTTGCATAGTAATTGCTGTCAAAGCCACAGGTATGTGATATTTATTTTATATTTGGCTTTTTCTCTCTCATATATGTTTAAATATTCAAATTATTAAATGTACGGAAGAAAAAAAAGAAAAAAAAACAACTGTATTTACATTAATTACTTTTTTATATATCTTTATTAAATTTCCAATAAAATTGAATCGCAAAAAATAAATACAAAATGTAAGCCTCAGAACAGCCATATACAAAATAATTGAGAAGTTAAAAGTATAATTGAGGCTCTGTGGTATAAAGGTAACGCACTCACCCGGAAAGTGAGAGATCTGGAATCGAGTACCAGTGGAGAAAGTAAATTTTTGTGATTTTATATCTATATCTTATATATATATATATATATAATATATATATATATATATATATATATATAAAAGGGTGAGACATAGTAATTTACTACTCAATGGCGCATTCTGAATATAATAGTATTATTGAATTAAATAGTCTTAACCAAATTTCGTTTGACTCGAAAAATAAATCTTAGAGGTGAAAATTAATCACTAAATGTGTCGTTAAGCGCTTATCTTCTGAAAGGATGGACTAATTCACTTATTGTTTTATAGTAGTTTAGCTCTAGGAGTGTTGTAATAAAGAAATGAAAGGTTTCCCGATGTACATACATATGATATATATATATATATCATATACAATGAATATACATTTTATATAAGTGGCTTAACTTAATAATAAACATTGAATCACGAAAAGTAAATGCTCCAACATCACCATTTGGACTAAAGAATTATTACAACACTTTTGCACATAACCCTTAAACTATTATAGTAATTTTTTATTAAAAGTAATGATTATATATTAATAAATTTTCATTCATATTACTAATTTAAAACTAATTATGTTACATTTTTGATTATGTGTTTATTTAAATTATATATAGTTATTGGTATAACAGATCTCTGACTGACTGATTCAACACCCAGTAAAACATAAAAAGTAGAGACATGGATTTAGTACATTTTTCTATTTTATGGCCTAGAGGCTCTCTAAGGAAGAGATTTTCCTCTGGATCTAGAGCTCCGCCCCACTGGTATCTAGAATTATAAAAATGCCCTTAAGAAATATATTGGTGCAATCACATCTTATTAACTTATTGAAAGGGCCTGTTAAATGTAATAAAACTTTCGATGTCAACATTATTTTGTGACAAAACTATCATATGCTTAAACAATTTAGTTTCAATTATAAATACGAGTATATGTTCATTTATAGTCTGCAGACCATAGATTAAGATTGAAAGTAACAACGCTTTTTATTAGTTAAACCCTTGCTCCAAATAAAAAGTTTTGTAATTTTAGTAAAAATAAACTTCTAACCATACATTTTAGCTGAATATTAGTACACAGTACTTGGTTAGTGGTGTAATGCAGATTTCGAAGAAAAAGTTAGTGTCTAACTTAAATTAAAGACTTTAGACCGTTATAAAACCTATCTTATTTGTTTTTGACAAAAGTAGTCATTTTATAAATAGAGCGACTATCACTTATCTCAGGAAAGTTAAGAATTTGAAAGGAATATATCTGCGATGTCCATGTTTCTAGCGAAATTCCTAGCCAAGCGGTGGATAACTGCTATTGTCTTGTAATTTGGGAAAATAGGTATAGTATTACGTAACGAAATCCAAGTTTGGCCGACACTCAACAGCTGTTTACACTTTCAACTAAAGTTCATCAAATAGGCTAAAACTGTCTTAGATTTACATTTTCTATAATAATACATTTATAGTGGTTCATAAGTAGGATATTGCAGATTGACAAACAAAGTTTCTGTTTAAATTGTTCTACAGATTGCAGATGTAATGCAATTTTATTTCAACGCTGTTATAAAACCCGTAGGGATGGGCGCTAACATGACTCAACAAGCTTTTTTTCCTTGTCCGAAAAACAACTTTGACTTACATTTGAATTTTAAAACATTATTTTTGTTTTTCTTAGTTTGAACGATTTTCTACTTTTCCCTTATATCAGAAGCACATGTGCTGGAATGGAAGTAGATACTTTTTCATCGAAGTAGTCGTTTGATTCTTACGTATGTAAATATATCTTTTTCATAACGGGGTAGAAATCATAATCAATATGATGTAGACTAGAAGAAGAAGCTTATTAATCTATGTTGGTTTCCGAAACATACATATGTATATACCTCCTTGGTCAGTGTAACAACAGGAAATGCATTTGAACGGCCAGAACTGGCATTTATACGAAAACTCTATGGTACTTGAATCATCATAGACCGGAATTAAGTTCAAATAGCCGAAAATAGACGCTTTTGAAAAAGTTAGTTTTTGTTAGTAAATATTTTCTTGGCCAGGCCAACAGGACAATTATCTTCTAATACCTCAGACCTAAAGTGAATTTAAACAGATGCAAGTTAACGCTGAAGCTTTGCCAGAATTCCTTTTCTAGAAATTGATATGTATATATCTTTAGATTGGGGCATCAGATCAGGCAAATACACAAAACTAAAAATTGAACCAAGCGAAATTAAAATTAATTTTTTCAAATTCTTAATCATAGAGACTAAAAATATATACGTATAATACATCCAATTCAGTTTTAAAAAAACGTAGGGCTCCTCATTTTATGTAATAAATGCTTTCTTTGAGGATTCTCCCTTTAACGTTTAGAGTTACGAGCAAAGCCGTAGGTAATTTCTAATACTCTATCTATCCTGTCTATCCTGAATTTAAACAATATCAAAGTTCCTAATAGAGCATAAGTAAGGAATTATTCGTATTGGATGAGAGGGTAGAACTGTATTATATTTCTGTTGAATTATATTTTTATTTTAGTGATTTTCGTTAATCACCTACCGTTCGTGATTTTAGATTATGTAGTTGCGCCAAGCTCTAGTGGACTAAAATGCGGCATAGTGTCTAATAGAGGTAGAAGAGATCATAATTAAACAATAAAACGAAAAGATGTACGTAGAATGCTGTGTACAGAGTTTAAATAAGCTAACACACTTGACTGATGTAATTGGCGAATGAATCGTCGAGGCTGTCCATCAATCGGCAGCTCAACAGTTGCCATTGTGATCGGCGGCCATCGAGCGGCCAAGTGTTGCGCAGTACAGGTCTCCTAGCGACACGAGGTCGCCTCGGCCTCCGCCATCATAGTCATCAGAGCCGTGGTGAGTGAGTGAGTGACAACCCTCAGCATGTGGAGTCCCGGCGACCCGGGCTAGGGTCCAACACACGGGAGTATGGGAATCTGTCTGGATACAGGTAGGTTCTATGATGTAACAAAAGAGGGAAGAACAAAGATCCTTGCGACAGTCCCAGACAAGACATGACAGCAATGGACGCGCTTAGTCATCCATATCGATTGGATTGTATCATAGCGATTTGTCACGACTCCCTTTTACGCTTGTTTATATTTTGTTGTAAATTATAGCTGGTGTTAGTTGACCAAATGTAGTTTTTTGTTGTAAAGACCACGTTAAGAACACGATTGTAAATTAATGTTATATTATGAAATTACGATGAAGTTTCGACAAAACTCACACACGTTTTACTGCCCTACTCGCATTTTAACGGGATATACAATTATTTGAAACACTATATTATTCCTTGAGATTACAACAACCACCTAAGGTAATGTAGCAGCAAATGATAAAATTGTTTTAAGTAAAAATTTAAACATATTTAATTAAAGTCCTTTTATTTCATGACCTCTTAATTTGTAACCCTTGTAATAGGGAAAATGATAACGTAAAAAACTATATAATACCACGTACAGAATATAACCGATTTATAAATAGCTTGTATTAAACTCATGTACACAATAAAAATAATAACCAATCAAACGAATAGACTGATTTGATTTAATGAACACTATACATTATGTTAATTAATTGACTGTTGTTTATGAATTAATAATTTTTAATTCTGGAAGGCATGGTATAGTTGTAATAGATACCACATGTTTTAGCAAATGAAAGTCAAACAAAGGGAAATAAACACAACCAGGAAAACAAAAATACTGATCGCCAATGGCTTTATGTCTGGCTTCAACATACAGCTCGTGTTATATTGACTGTGCTATCAATGACAACCTTTTATAACCGTTTTGGTTGTTACAAATTAAAATAAAATAATTTATATTTTACATCCTTTTCCTGTAAAAAATATCTCTGTCACCGAACATTTCTCCTAAACACATTTTTTGTCTGCTATGTAATCAATAACGATCACAATTTAGAATTTATCATACTCTATTAGATTTTTTTATTACTACAGATAAAATATAAAAGAAACCATTATAAAAGTGATCTCAGTTTTGTTTAGTTATATTACACATCTTAGATAAAACTGAAGTCACTATTAATAATAGTCTCTTTTATGCTTTATTTGTAGTAATAAAAAGGAAAATATAAATTAAGAAGTAGTATATCTGTATATATAAAGCTGGGCTTTAAAACATTCTTTAAATTTTTGTAGTAAAAGTTAAAATAATTAATTTGTATTTTATATATGCGTTACATTACTGAATAAGGACTGTATATTTTATATATGCTAAAATGTTCAGTTAAAAGTTTATTTTTACTAAAACTTGCAATTTTCATACCTAATTATCTGTATAATTTATGACTCCGTACTCAGCAGTGTTTTGTAGAACAGATTTAAATAAACAAGTGCTTTTATCCTAAAAAGCTTACTCAATGCTTTTATACATTTAAATGAAAGAAATTGGAAAATAGTGGTTAAATTTAATTCATCGTATGTTTTTGTTTGTCGTTTTAAACAAACTGTTCGTTAACGATTAACAGGCTCTTTCAATTAAAAATATTTGTTTGCTGTAAACGTAACTTAAAGACTTCATATAGGAGTAGGCCTATATATTTACCCAGGGACCCCAAGAATGTTAATGTAAAAATTTTCAGTTACACTAGGTTGAATAGTGATAAACAATATAAAGTGACTTTCGTATTTATAATATTAGTAAGCATTAACAGCCCAATGTCCAGAGAAAACAAAGCGTCGTATAACTTATAATGGGCTCAAACCCCTTGAGCGTTAGAC
>NW_025777418.1:0-64733 GCF_021130785.1 Homalodisca vitripennis | reverse complement strand
AAAAAAAATTTTTAACAAATTTTTTTTTTAATTTTTTAAAACAAAAAAAAAGGGGGGGAAAATTTTTTTAAAAAAAATTTTGGGGGGGGGAAAAAAAGGGGGGTTTTTTTTTTTAAAATTTTTTTTTAAATTTTTTTGGGTTTTTTTTAAAAAAAAAAATTTTAAAAAAAAATTTTTTTTTTAACAAATTTTTTTTTAAAAGTAATTTTTTGGAAAAACAAATTTTTAAAAATTTTAAAAAAAGGGGGTTTTTTTTTTTTTTTTTTTTCCCCCCAAAATTTTTTTTTAAAAATTTTAAAAAAAAACCCAAACCCTAAAATTTTAAAAAAAAAAACCCCCTTTGGGTTTAAATTGGGCCCCGGGGGTTTTTTTTAAAAAAAAAAATTTTTTTTTTTTTAAAAAAATTTTTTTTGGGGCCCCCCCAAAATAAACCCCTTTTAGGGGGAAAAAAAAACCTTTTTTTTTTTTGGGTTTTTTCAAAAAAAAAACCCTTTTGGGGTTTTTTTTTTAAAAAAATTTTAAAAAAAACCTTTTTGGGGTTTAAAATTTTTTTCCCTTTTTAAAAATTTTTTTTTTCCCCAAAAATTTTTTTTTAAAAAAATTTTTTTTTTTTTTTTTAAAATTTTTTTTAAAATTTTTTAAAAAAAAAAAAAAAAATTTTTTTTGGGGGAAAAAAATTTTTAAAAAATTTAAAATAAAATTTTTTTTTCTTTTTTTGAAAAAAAATTTTTAAAATTTTGGGGAAAAAACCCTTTTTTGGGGGAAAAAAAATTTTTTAAATTGGGCTTTTTTTTTTTTTTAAAAAAAAAAATTTTTTAAAACCAAAAAAAAACCCCCCAAAAATTTTTTTTTAAAAAAAAAATTTTTTTTTTTTTAAAAAATTTTTTTTTCCCCTCAAATTAATTTTTTGGGGGGTTTTTTTTCCTTTTTTTAAAAAAAAAGGGGGGGGGGGAAAAAAAGGGGGGGGGGGGCCCTTTTAAAAAAAACTTTTTCCCCCCCTTTTTTAAAAAAAAATTTTTTACAAAAAAAATTTAAACTTTTTTAAAAAAAAAAAAATTTTTTTTTTTTTTGGGGGAAAAAAACCCCCAAAATGGAAAAAATTTTTTTTTTTTTTAAAAAAAGGTTTTTAAAAGAAAAAAAAAAAAAAAACCAATAAAAATTTTTTTTTTTTTTGGGGGGGGAAAGTTAGGGGGGGGGGGGGGAAAAAAAAAAGGGCCAAAATTTTTTAAAAAGTAAAAAACCAAAAACCCCTTCCCCTTTTAAAAAAAAAAAACCCCCAAAAAAATTTGGGGGTTGGGGGGTTTTTTTAAAAAAAATTTTTTTGGGGGGCAACCCCCCAATTTTTTCCGTAAAAAAAAAATGCGGGGGGGGAAAAATTTTTTTAAAAAAAAGGGGTTTTGGGGGGAAAAATTTTTTAAAAAAAAAAAAAAAAAAAGGGGGGAAAAAAGGGGGGGGGAAAAATTTTTGGGGGGGGGGGGGGGGGGGGGGAAAAAAAAGTGGGGGGGGGGGGGGGGGGGGGGGGGGGGGGGGGGTTTTGGGGGGGGGGGGGGGAAAAAGGGGTGGGGGTTTTTTGGGGGGGGGGGGGGTTTTTTTTAAAGGGGGGAAATTTTTGGGGGGAGGGGGGGGGGGGGGGGGGGGGGTTTTGGGGGGGGGGGGGGGGGGGGGAAAAAGGGGGTTGGGGGGGGAAGGGGGGGGGGGGGGGGGGGGGGGGGGGGGAAAAAATTTTAAAAATTTTTTTAAAAAAAAAAAAAAGGGGGAAATTTTTTTTTTTTTTTTAAATTTTTTTTAATTTTTGGGGGGGGGGGGGGGTTTTAATTTTTATTTTTTTTTTTTTTTTTTGGAAAAATTTTTTTTTTGGGAAGGGGTAAATTTTTGGGGTTTTTTTTTTTTTGGGGGGGGGGGGGGGGGAAAAAAAAAAATTTTTAAAATTTTTTTTTTTTCCTTTTTTTTTTAAGTTTTTTTTTGGGGGGGGGGTTTTTTTGGGGGTAAAAAAAGGGGTTTTAAAAAAAGGGGGGAAAAAAAAAGGGGGGGGGGTTTTTGGGGAAATTTTTTTTTTTTTGGGGTAAAAAAAAAAGGGGGGGGCCCAAGAAAAAATTTTTTTTTAAAAACCCCCTTTTTTTTTTTTTGGGGGGGGTTTTAAAACCGGGGGGTTTTTTTTTGGGAAAAAGGGAACCGGGGCCCCCCCCCCAATTTTGGGTTTTTTTAAAAAAAAAAATTGATTGGGGGGGGGAAAGCCCCCCCTTTTGGGGGGGGGTTTTTTTTCCCCCCCAAAATTTTTTTCCCCCTTTTTTTGGGGGGGGGGGAAAAAAGGGGGCCCCCCCCTTTTTTTTTTTTAAAAAATTGGGAAAACCCCTTTATTAAATTTTTTTTTTTTAAAAAAAGGGGGGTTGGGGAAAAATTT
Organism: Homalodisca vitripennis; assembly: GCF_021130785.1. NCBI lineage: Eukaryota > Metazoa > Arthropoda > Insecta > Hemiptera > Cicadellidae > Homalodisca > Homalodisca vitripennis. The sequence continues at coordinate 62,332 of NW_025777418.1, read as the reverse complement.
TTGGGGGGGGGGGGGTTTTTTTTAAAAAAGAAAAAAGGGGGAAAGAAAAAGGGGGGGGGAAAAAAAATTTTAAACCAAAATTTTTTGGGGGGGTTTTAAAACCAAAAAAAAACAAAAAACCCTTTTAAAATTAATGGGGGGGGGGTTTTTTAAAAGCGAAAATTTAAAAAAATTTTTTTTCCCCATTTAAAAAAAAGGGGTTTTTGGGGTTTTTTTTAAAAAAAAAAAAGGGTTTTGATTTTTTAAAAAAAATTTTAAAAATTTTTTTGGGCCCCCCAAAAAAAAAGAAAAAAAAAAATTTTTTTGGGGGCCCCTTTTTTTGGGGATTTTTTTTTTTTTAAACAAAAAAAAAAAATTTTCCTTTTAAATTTTGGGGGGGTTTTTTAAAAAAAAAAAAATTTTTTTTAAAATTTAAAAGGGGGAAAAAAAAACCCCAAATTTTTTTTTAAAATTTTAAAAATTAATTTTAAAAAAAAACCCAAAATTTTTTTAAAAATTTTTTTTGGGGGAATTTTCCAAAAAGGGAAAACCCAAAAAAAAAAATTTTTAAAACCCCCCAAAAATTTTTTTTTTTTAAAAAAAAAAAAAAGGGGGACCCAAAGGGTTTTTCCCCAACCCCAATTTTTTTTTGAAAAAAAAATTTTCCCTTAAAAAAAAAAAATTTTTAAACCCCCAAAAAAAAAGGGACCCCAAAATTAAAAAAGGGGAAAAATTTTTAAAAAAAAAGGGGAAAAATTTTTTTTTTTAAAAACGATTTGGGGGCCCTTCTTTTTTTTTGGGATTTGGGAAAAAATTTTTTTTTTTTTTTTTAAAAAAAAACCCCAAAAAACCCCCCCCCAAAAAAAAAAACGGGTTTGGGAAAAAAAAACCCCCCCCAAAAAATTTTTTTTAAAAAAAAAAAAAAAAAAACTTTAATGGTTTTTATTTTTTTTTTTTTTTTGGGGGGAAAAACCCTTTAAAAAAAGGGAAAAAAAAAAAATTTTTTAAAAAAGCCCCCGGGAAATTTAAAAAAAAGGGAAATTTTTTAAAAAAACCCCGGGGGTTTCCCTTTTTTTTTTTTGGGGAAATTTTTTTAAAAAAAAAATTTTTTTAAAAAATTTTTTTTTTAAAAATTTTTTTTTAAAAAAAATTTTTAAACCAAAATTTTAATTTAAAATTTTTTTTTTAAAAAATTTAAAAATTTTTTTTTAAAAAAAATTTTTTTTAAAAAAAATTTTTTTTTTTAAAAAAAAAAATTTTTTTTTTTTTTTTTTTTTAAAAATTTTAAATTTTTTTTTTTTAAAAAAAAATTTTTTAATTTTTTTAAATTTTTTAAAAATTTTTTTAAAAAAAAAAAATTTTTTTTTTTTTAAAAAAAAAATTTTTCCCCCAAAAAAAAATTTTAAAATTTTAAAAAAAAAAAATTTTAAAAAAAAAATTTTTTTTTTTTTTTAAAAAAAAATTTAAAAATTTTTTAAAAAAAATTTTAAAAAATTTAAAAAAAATTTTAAAAAAAAAAAAAATTTTTTGGGTTTTTTTTAAAAAAATTAAAAAAAAAAAATTTTTTTTTTAAAAAAAATTTTTTAAATTTTTTTTTTCCCCCCCGGGGGAAAAAAATTTTTTTTTTTTTTTTTTAAAAAAAAAAAAATTTTTTTTTTTTTAAAAATTTTTTTAAAAATTTTTTTTTTTAAAAAAATTTTTTTTAAAAAAAAAAAAAGTTTTTTTTTTAAAAACTTAAAAAGGGGGTTTTTTTTTAAAAAAAAAAAAAAAAAATTTTTAAAAAATTTTTTTAAACCCCCCCGGGGGAAAAAACCCGGGAAAAATTTTTAAAAATTTTCCCCCAAAAAAAAGGGGGCCTCCCCCCTTTTTTTAAAAAATTTTAAAGGGGTTTGGCCCCCCCTTTTTTAACTTAAATTGTTTTTTTTGGGGGGGGAAAGGGGGGGGTTTTTTAAAAAAAAACCCCCCCAAAAAAAAATTTTTTTTTGGGTTTTTCTTTGGGCCCAAAAAAACCCCAAATTTAAATTTTAAAAAAAGGGGAAAATTTTTTAATTTTTTAAAACTTTAAAAAAAACCCCCAAAATTTTTTTTTTTTTTGGGGGGTTTTTTAAAAAAAAAATCAAAATTAAAAATTAAAAAAAAAAAATTTTTTTTTTTAAAAATTTTTAAATTTAATTTTTTTAAAATTTCCCCCGGGGGGGGGTTTTTTTAAAAACAAAAAATTTTTTTTAAATTTTTTTTTTTTAAAAAAAATTATATTTTTTTTTTTTTAAAAAAATTTTTTTTAAATTTTTTTTTTTAATTTTTTTGGGGGGTTTGGGGGGATGTTTTTTTTGGGGTTTTTTTTTTGGTTTTTGTTTTTTTTAATTTTATTTTTTTTTCCCCCCTTTTTTGGTTTTTTTAAATTTTTTTAAAATTTTTAAAATTTTTTGGGTTTTTTTTTAAAAAAATTTTTTTTTTAAAAACCCCAAAAAAAAGGAAAAATTTTTTTTTAAAGGAAAAAAAAAAATTTTTTTTTCCAAAAAAAGGGGGTTTTTTTAAAAAAAAAAAGGGGGGGAAAAATTTTTTTAAAATTTTGGGGGGGGCGGGCCAAAAAAAAAAACCCCCGTTTTTTTTTTAAAAAAAATTTTTTGGGGGGGTTTTTTAAAATTTTTTTTGGGGGGGGAAAAAAAACCCTTAATTTTTAAACCCGGGAAAAAAATTTTTTTGGGGAAATTTTTTTTTTTTTTAAAAATTTTTAAAAAAACAGCCCAAAAAAAACCCCAAAAAAAAAAAAAAAAAAACCCCAATTAAAAAAAAAAAAAAAAAAAATTTTTTTTGGGGTTTTTTAAAAAATTTTTGGGGAAAGGGGTTTTTTTTTTCCCAAAGGGGAAAAAAAAATTAAAAAAATTTTGGGGGGGGTTTTGGGGGGGGGGGGGGGTTTTAACCGGAAATTGGGGGGGAAAATTTTTTTTTTAAATTTTTTTTAAAAAAAAAATTTTTTTTTTTTAAATTTTTTTTTTAAAAAAAAGGTTATGGTAAAAAAAATTTTTTTTAAAATTTTTTTTAAAAAAAAATTTTTTGGGGAAGGTTTTTGGGAAAACCAAAAACCCCCCTTAAAAAAAATTTTTCCCCCCCTTTATTTTTTTAAAAAATTTTTTTTTCCCCCCAAAAAGGGGGTTTTTTTTTTTTTTCCCTTTTTTGGGGGGGAAAAAAAAATTTTTTTTAAAAAAAAGGGGGGGGGAAAAATTTTTTTTTTTTTTTAAAAAATTTTTTTTGGGGCCCCTTTGGGTTTTTTTTTTTGGGAAAAAGGGCCCTTTTTTCCCTTTGGTTTTTTAAAAAATTTTTTATTTTTTTAAATTTTTTCCGGGGTTTTTTTTTGGGGAAAAATTTTTGGGGGAAAAGGGGGGGGAAAAAAAATTTTAAAAAAAGGGAAAGCCCCCCCAAAAAAAATTAAAGGTTTTTAAAAAAATTTTTTTTTTGGGGTAAAAAAAGGTTTTTTTTTTTTTTTTTCCAAAAATGTAGTATTTTTTTTCTGATCCAAACCTTTTACTTCCTTCCATATAAATTTTTAAAAATTTTTAGGGTTTTTAAAAAACACGAAAATATATTTTTTAAAATCCAATAAAATTGGGCTTTTAAAAGCCCTTTAGGAGGGGACAAATAAAAAAAAACGATCTGAAAACCCCAAAAGGGTTTTTAAAGCCTCAAAACACTTTGTTTAAACCAGGGGCTATATACAAAAATAAACGAAATTTTTTTTATGGGTTATGAATTTTTTTTTATTAAAAATTTTGTGTAAATACAATCTATAAAATTTATTGATGCCTTTAAATTTCCAAAAGTAATTGGGTCTGCACAAATAATTGGGTTTTTATTTGCGGCCCAATAAAGGGTTTGGGCTCATTAATATCGCACCAATTTAAACAAATTAAATAAAAAACACTCTCCCAAAGCTTTAATTTTTCAAAGCTTCCTCATAACTTAAATACCACCCCACTATCCCGGGATGGGATATTCAAGGGAAAAAAAAGAACGGGGGTTAAAATGGAATTTTATTAAACCTTTGTTTTCCCAACAAAAACCAAGTTTTTTTTGTGAGTAAACACCCCAAATTTAGGACCACCAAACAGCACGGTACTCAACCAATCGCGACACAGAAAAGTCCTAGTTTTTGGGGATTTCGGAAAACCCCAAAACTTCGGTTTTTTTATTAAAACTGGGAGGTTACGAAAGCCAATGGCAACTTGGTTTGTTTCAAAAAATGCCGTTTCCCCCCCCAACTCCAGGTTTCTTGCAAAATAAAGAAAACCCCTACTAAAAAAATTTTTAAAACCAAAAACCCCAAAATTTCCCAAACCCCTAGGTTTTAAACCCCGCATCAGGTTTTAGACAATATTTTTAAAAAAAAACAGGGCCTTTTTTCTTCATAATTTGGGGTTTTTTGCCTTTAAAAAAAAAACTTTTAAGCGGAAAAAAAAAAAGTTTTTAAAGTAAAAAGAATAGGGGGATAAAAAATTTTGGGGGATATATTTACAAGAAAATACTTCCTTGGGGTTTTTGAAAATTAATCAGAAAAAAACAACTATACAAATTTTATTTTTCCCAAAATTTCCTACTCACAAATTCTCGCTTCTACTTAAAGTTAAGGATTAAGGGAAAAAATTCCCAGGGTTTAAAAAATTTTTTGCCCTTTACATTACAAGCCCGTTTGGGGTTTTTTTAAGTTCGTGAAAATAAAAACTCGCGTTGATAGTGACCCCCTTGAAATTCGGACAATTAGTCAGGGCCGGGTTTTTTTAGAAGTTGACATGGGGAAACGATATAAACTAAACAATCCCAAGGAAAATGAAAAAAGGGGGCTGGGGAGGGGGAAAAGGTTGAGCCCAGGGGGGAAATTTGCAGCGCTCAATATTGGTTTTCATTGTTTTTAAAATTTATTTGCGGTTGTTCCTTGTCGGGGGAATGCGGTTGCCCTTCCGGGGTTTGGGGCCCCGGGGAAACCGGGGCCCGGGGAGGCCCCAAAACGAGGGGCCCCCCAAAACCCGCCACAGAAATTTTTTTTCCGAGCCGGGTGGCGGGCCGTTTTTTCGGGGTTTTGGCGCCCCCCTTCACTGTCTTTGCCCGTTTTCGGGGAAGTGGGGCTTAAGGGGGGGGACCGGGGGGCAAAATTTGTGTTTAACTTTTTTTAAAATTTTTTTTTAAAAAATTTTTGTTGGGGGATTTTAAAAGGGGGAGTGTTAAACGTTTCGCCCGAGGGGTTGTGCAAAGGGGGGGGTTTTGAGTGACCATTTCCCTTTTGTTCCCAACCCCCAAAAGTAATTTCCCCTTTTCGTTCCTTTCCCCACGAAATGACCCCAATTACGGGTGTTCCTTTACCCAGGGGGAAATACCGGAAACCTATTGGGGGGGAAATTTTTATTAGGGTTTGTGTTCCTTTTACGGGGAGGGGGATTATATACAAAGGGGGAGACCCAATTTAGGAAGTAGACCCCCAAAGGGGAAAAAGGGGGAGATATTTATATAATTTTTTTTTTAAAATTTAAAGGGCCAAAACCCATGTTAGGGGGTTTTTTTTTTTAGGGGGTTGGGGGGATTTAATACACATCAGTTATTAAACAAATTGTATCCAAAAATATTCCCCACGGTTGGGGGAAAAAGTAAACCATAAAACCCAAAATTTTAGTTAAAATATCCCTAAAAAATCCCAAAAAAAAAGTACCCCAAAAAATTCCTATTCCCATATATCCCTTTCCCGGGGGGGTTAAGGGGGAGGGGGCCAAAAAATAATTTCCCCGTTATAGTATCCATATAACCCAATAGGTTTTTAATTTTTGAAGGAAACCTTTAAACCAAAAATGGGACATTAAGTAACCATATATCCAACGGGATTTTTAAAGGGATTTTTAATAAACCCCTTGGGATAGGGAAGCCTATCCATATATTACGGGATTTCCGCCTCCCTAACAGGACGGAACCGGGGGGATTCGGGCCCTTTTTATTCCCCGGGGGGGGAAAAAGAACCCTTGGGTATATTTTTAAATTAGGCCAAAATTACGGGGGGGGAACCAAATAAGGAAGAAAAACCTTTACATTGTTGGGGGGGAACCCCCGGGTAATTTTGGTCTTTTTGGGGGGGTTCCTAAGATATTTTAAAAAGGGGGGGGGGGGGGGCCCCCCCCCAACCCAAAAATTACCCCCTGGGGGGAAACCTAATAATTAGGGGCCTAGGGGGGGAAGGGGGGGTTTTGGGCCCCCCCTTTCAAAATAAAAAAAATCTTTATATAACTTTTTTTTAAAATTATAAAAAAAAAGGAACCAAAACCTCCACATTCAACCTTTCCATTCCCTCCACTAGGTACAATAACATGAGCAATAATATATTCCCTTAGCAAATCTGAAGAGATAAGTATATTGGGTCAATTACGAAGAAAATTCCATGGTGAAATTGAAAAAGGACTACTATCTGGAACCCCTACTGTAGAATAGGAAAACCCCTTGGGCCACAGCTACTCTGATAGGAATTAAATTTCCCAATACTCTGCACTCAATCCTTCACATTAACTAAAGGGTGTGTTTTAAATATATTGCCCCCGGGTAGGTATTTTATTTCTGAAGCCAAAACACGAAAGGTGAAGTTTCTTCTCATTATCTGAGGCAAGTATGGAGTAATATGAAACCCGCAAATCTGGTTTCGTCCCTAGCTTTCAACTCCATATGATTCAAAATGTAAAATTCCAAAGTGATTTACTAGTCCAAATATTTGTCCAATCCATAAAAAAACTTAAGTGGGACGACCTAAGGGGACAATCCTCTACGTTTAAAAAAAAGTTTTGATTAAAATCGGTTCAGCACGCGATTTGTAAGGAAAAAACGGTGCACACACATAGCAAACATGAAAAGAGGAACAGGGTGAATTGTATCGCCATCCTCCCTTTTAGGAATCGGATACTAGCAATTTTTAGGCTTGGTTACATCACATCGTCAAGTTTATATTCTACTATTTCAGGGATTGGTTAGTTTTTTGCTGAGGGAAAGTCTTCTTTCCGTGTTTAGGAGGTAAGTATAAAATTGGACACGTAACAAGGCATTACTTTGTAATTCATCCCCATTCATGGAATGGCCGTCAACCCTATAAATAGCTCTTTGGCCAAAATTAGAGAATTGGAGTGTCTTTTCCTAGACTCCAAAAGTATTAAGATTCACGATATAATCTCGCTACTCATCCAAGAGAACATTTGAACTTAGCCGGGCTGCGTGCTGCTTAAACATTCGGTATGTCGTCTTTAAACTATCCCGAACAAAGAAAAAGGGGTTGATAAGTCTTTACTCTGAGATAGAAATGCCAAAAGAAATTATAACTAATTACTAGCTGTTCCACCCGCGGCTTCGCACGCTTTTTGTAAGCTTTGCTCCGTGTAATGAGCACATTCTGGTTCAATTGAATTATATTGTCAACGCCCGATGTCTACTTTACCTTGTTGTCACTATCAAGAAAACCTGCCAAAAAGTGTATGTTTATAGCCATTGTACACGTACATGGTGCTTAATAATAAAATGGTCTAACATTCACAGCTATAAGTCCAAACAAAATTCGATTTGCAAAGACAAATTTCCATAAAAACTTAGCGCCTTTCACATAGTGGGGTTGTGCGTTATTATTAACTAACGACTATCTCCGTAATTGTAGTTTACAATGTGCAGGGGGCGTTTGATAACTATATATATTTTGCAGCGCCTTTCCTGGTGGTGCGTTACATCAATTGGGCATATAGCATATATAAACCTTCTCACGTGGAAAAAATACATATACAATACAAATTTTCATAATGATCGGTCAAATAGTTTCTGAGTCTATAAAGGACTAACACACAAACAATTTATATTTTATAATATATATATATATATATATTATATATATATATATATATAGATAAACTCAAAACACGTGGGAAAACAGATAACAGTTTTGTAAGACCATTAGGCAAAAGCCGGAAACGGCCTTGTCAACTCTGTTTTCCCCTAAAGATGCAAACAAAAACTTCTTTAGATGTATCGATCAATTTATTTTTAAATTTAAACTTTAAAGAATCTTTGAAATTACACAAATTTAATATATGACATTTTGAAACGTCTATTTTAAAAAAAAAATCTTACCATTATAATAATGATACAGAAATATTTTGAACAAATTTTTATTTTTAAATAGTAACGGTTTTTTAAGTTATTCCATTATTTGATTAATATTACTTTACCAGACTAATAGAGTTGATCAGCTTATTGATAAGTTTTTAAAATTAATTTCAAAAACCCATTATGTTTTTAGTAAATATTTTTGCTAGGAGTTACCCGCGGCTTCGCACGCAATTTCTTAGGGTTTGCCCAGTACGAGCACTTATGGCCCGAGTGTGAAATTGAATTTCCGATGCTAATGATGAGTTCGTCTAATTCGATCAGAAAAAAAAAGCTAAAAAGTGTATATTTATGGCCATTTGTATTTGATTTATTCCTTGATATATTATGTTTCCATAGTTGATTTTGCCTTGCTTCTAGATCAAGAAAATATATCATAGAAGCCTACTGTAAAAAACTAAGATGGATTTTATAACAGTCTTTAAATGTACATAGTAAAAGTTATATAGTAACTTTGTTTTTTATACCGTGTACTTAATGTTTGCTAAAAATGTAAAGTTAAAATTACATTAATAGTGACACTATTTACTTGGGTTTATTTATTCATAAACTATGTAGAAAAAATATTTTTTAATGTTTTTAGAAAATTTAGAGCTGGAACAGGTACATTATTCCAGCAAACTTTCATCTTGCATGGTTCTTACCGACTTCTTTCAAAGGGAATCTGGGGAGTCAAAAATTCTGACCTATTACGTTTTAGGGCATTTTTTGTCAAAAGACAACTATGATAGGTATAACAAACAGTCTAAAATAGTATACTATAAATATTTTATCGTAAAGTTGGTAATTTTGTCTATTGCTAAAAAATTACATCTAAAAGTGTATTTTTACAAAACTTTTATTATTTGTATCTGGAATGTTTTTTCTTTGTGCTCAACAGTGGTTGAGAAAATATGTTACCATCAAGCTTATTCTATTGTTTCATACCGTAAATGTAAAACAAATTGTAAATAAACATTAAATTTAAATTAAAAGAATGGTTGTGCTGTCCCAAAACAATGTGTACACAAAACAATTACATTCAACAGTCTTTCAATTAAAAAATTTTGGTGCTTTTAATACAACTTTAGAGAATTGCATTTTTTGTAAGTAGGGCAGTAGGGCGAAGCTCGGAGAGATGTCTGAAATAAGATTAAATCCAGGAACAAAAATGTCCCATTTAAAATTTCAGGACAATTGATTGAATTGTTTATTTCGCGAAAAAAAAAACAATAAAGACACTTTTGCTTTTATAATATTAGGATTACGATTAGGATGTGACCAGGGGCCGTTGGAGTCAGTAATTACGTACGGTAAGCTAATACGAGAGTTTAACAATAGTAGAACTTATAGCAATAAATACTACACTACAACGAATAGTGTAGTATTCATTGTTTTCTAGAGTAAAAACAGTAAAAAGTAAGTTAATTTAGGTCACATGTATCTAATAGGATAGTATCATGTAACTAGTGGCGTTAGAAAACTTTATATTAACCTCCAACAGACCTACCACAACTTGATATGCTGAAGATTATTTCAAGAAACATTTTACTGCTATAAAATGGCAATAAAATCTTTTCAAAGATTGATTTTTATGCTCCCAAGAAGATATTTTATGGGAAAAATAAACTTTTAATTTCATAGTTGATACTATTTAAGGTTTTATGTCACAACAAAACTTTAGAATAAACACGAACATAAAAAAAACAGAACGGAACACACGTTGAACAAAAAATAGCGTGTTTACATGTAAGAAGGCTCGGTAGCGCTGTATACAACAAAGTAGCTCTAATTCAGGACAGGAATGTTCCAAAAAAATGTCCTGGAGAGAGTCAATAAACTGCAGTGTGTATTGGGGGGGGGCCAACAATCTGATCTTTTACAGTGGTGCCAACATAGCGCAGGATACAGACCAGCTGCTATGCCGTATATGTATGATACTCGTATGTCGGGAAATGTTGGTAGACATGGCACGCCTTATGCGGATAAATTACAACCTTTATTTACAAGAGTGGCATCCAAATTTTAAATATTTTTTGGGTATAGAAGTAATTGAGCAAACCACATCGTTCACAAAGTAGGAAAGTATTAAAAGGTACCAAATTAACACAAGTTGACCTCCTTTTTGACCTAGGGTAGTCCTTGACCTCTCCGGATGAGACGTCAAGGACACAATTCCTGGAAAAGGTATAAATTTGATCCGATGGGTTTCCATAGCTAACCCCTAAAGAAAGTTTGTTTATTAGATTGCGTACCCAAGATGGCATACACAACTAAAAGACACAAGTGACGTTTAAAGGCTTACAGGATTTCGGAAATTTTAATCGTTCTACTTTCGTAAATGGAACTTATATTTCGAGGACTGAAATTTACTCACTTCTCCAGGTTTTCTAAAGCTTATGAAACCAATAGACGTAGGATTCAAGTGACGTTGAAAGGCTTACAGGACTTCGGAAACTTTTAATCGTTATATGTTGCGTAAATTGGAAAATATTTCGAGGCCTGAAATTTACTCACTTCTCAGGTTTTCTAAAGCTTATGAAACCAATAGACGTAGGATCAAGTGACATTGAAAGGCTTACAGGACTTCGAAACTTTTAACCATTATACGTTGCGTAAATTGAAACAATATATTTTGAGGACTGAAATTTATTCTCTTACAAGGTATTCTAAAGCTTATGAAATCAATAGATTAAAGTGACGCTGAAAGTCTTACAGGATTTCGGAAACTTTGAATCGTCGCGTAAATGGAAGTTATATTTCGAGGATTGAAAATTTATCTTCTTATCTAGGTGTTCTGAAGCTTATGAAACCAATAGACGTAGGATTAAGAGACGTTGAAAGGCTAACAGGACTTCGGAAAACTTTCCATCGTTATACGTTGCGTAAATGGAAGTTATATTTCGAGGACTGAAATTTACCCTCTTCTCCAGGTTTTCTAAAGCTTATGAAACCAATAGACGTAGGAATTAAGAGACGTTGAAAGGCTAACAGGACTTCGGAAACTTTCCATCGTTATACGTTGCGTAAATGGAAAGTTAATATTTTCGAGGACTGAAATTTACCCTCTTCTCCAGGTTTTTTCTAAAGCTTATGAAAACCGATAGACGTAGGATTAAGTAACGTTGAAAGGTTTACAGGACTTCGGAAACTTTTAATCGTTCTACGTTGCGTAAATGAAACAATATTTTTCGAGGACTGAAATTTATTCTCTTATATTATAAAGCTTATGAAAATCAACAGACGTAGGATTTAAAGTGACCTTGAAAGGTTACAGGATTTTGGAAACTTTTAATCGTTCTACGTCGCGTAAATGGAAGGTATATTTCGAGGATTGACATGTATCCTCTTATCTAGGTTTTCTAAAGCTTATGAAACCAATAGACGTAGGATTTAACATACAGTACAAAAACTAAAAAAAATCAATTTGTGAACATCGCCATGAGATGAGAGTCAGTGGTCTCTGTAGTCTATTGCAGGTAAGTCTCTCAACATCTCTGGTGTATGCAGTATATGTGTTATAGTGCGCAGAGATTCCTACAAGTGAGGACTGACAGGTATGTGTTTGTATTTTTGACATACTATATGTTTTATTGACAGCTTTTAATGTGCCGAGTTTTATTACTAAATGTTTCTCAATTGGCTGAGCTTTAGCGAAGCTTATTACTCGAGCTGGAGAACAATTTTATTTAAGTCTGTCTGTCTGTATGTCCGCAAGTTATCTAGAAAACGAAATGCTGCCGTCTTGGAATTATACATGAAGCTTTATTTTTATATGAGCACCACTGACTTCGGTTGTGGTGATTGTCACTCCATTGGATTTAGCTGAGCGTTACCGAATATTTTTTCAATGGAAACCAAGATGGGAAACGAGAAAATAGCAGTAATCAAACTGTGTACAAATCAAATGTGATTTGAGCGTGTAACATTTTTAAACATAGAGTAAAACAAAACAAATAACGTGGAAAGTCAATGTCAATAAGTCGGCACCAAGATTTGCTTTTTTGTATAATGTGAACATTGCTATGGAAACCTGGATTAAGGAACAACAATTTTACTGTATCGTTTGTCACGATATTCCATGAAATTTTTCAACAGCAAACTTTCAATTTTGCATAAAACTTTATTTCTACATAAAGAAGAAATTTGTTCTATAATGGTGTGGTCCCAGCTATGGAATTTGGGCGAACAATAATTTTTCCGTCAATTTCTATTCTGTACGATTTTGTAACGTCTCTGCCAGCCCGCAGGACTTCTCGAGAGTTAAATGAGGTACAGATTAGAAATTTTTTTGCATGTAACCTCAGTGAAGCCTGTTACGCGATACGTAGTGCGACCATTTTTTTATTTTTTTGTGTATGCGTAATCAAGTTTTATTTGAAATATGAAGAAGAGAATAGATTCCTAACCTTGAAACTTACCGTTCTATTTATGTAACATATAACGATGGAAATATTTTGCAATCCTGTAATCCTTCCAAAATGATCCATCCTTAATAAAAAACTTTGAACAAAGAATGACGTTGAATAAAACGAATTCCTACTAAGAAAAGAAGTCAATTTACGACACTTGTAGGAATTAAATCTGAACATGTACTATAGCAGAATTTGAAATATAGTTAGCATTCTAACACATGTTTGTTAGATAGTAAAAAAAATTAATGTGGTGGTAATCGTAGTTAAAGTAAAAATATTAGTTTTAGGACTAGTGAATAATAAAGTGCGCGTTGAAAATAGTCTGTGTTGTGGAAATAATGTTTTAAGCGCCCACATTTATTATGCCGGCGTAGTTAGTAAGTAAAAAAAAACGAAATGTTCAAATGTTAAACCAATACAGTTTTTTATTAATAAATTTAAATTGATCTAATAGCCACGTTCTTATTTTTATGTTTCATAATAAATAAACTATGAATGAATATTATTTAACAAGTCAATATAAAACTCAATCTCTCCTAAAAGTTTTTTTTAATAATTTTAATTAAAAATTATAATTTTTAGTGATCCGTTACTAGGATTTGTTGTACAAACTCTAAAAGCTGCCTGGTTTTTTAAGAAATTCAATATGTAATTCTAATACTTAGTAATATCACCAGAAACAATTTTTACTTTTTAGATTCAATGTTTTACAAACAAAAAACCTAAGGGTATTTTTGTCAAAGACTCTGAGTTTGTATAAAAGTGCGGAATTAAATAAAACGAAGACTTCTATTAGTTTTCATTTTATTGCCATCATTTACAGGTAAAAAGTTTAAATAAAATGTACATTAATATTTTATTTATTAAATTATTCCTTATATTAAAATGATGTAATTGTGGTAATGTGTAATGATCTGTGTTAGAAAAATGTATTTCTGAATATTCAATTTAGTATTAATATTTAAGTAAGTCGAAACAAACTTGAAAGGTCTGAGACCAAATACATATACTGACAATATTAGGAGGATATCATGGCATTTGTATTAACAGTTTATTTCTATGAAATTGCGACATAAACACTCAATAAGATCATACAATACACACCAATAACTGTTTAGATATCAAATATTATTCGTAATTTTAAAAGCAATATCATAACAACAATTAAAAATTTTAATTATGTATTAAGCACAGCAGCAATTCTGCGATGTGAAAAACACACAATTGGAAGGACAACATGAACCGTTATATTGTTTTAGCAGAACCCTGAAACTCTTTTAGTGCAGGCTAGGGAAGTGATCGGGCCACATTTATTGGCGCTTTGTTTGGACAGGGACCGGCGGCTGATATAAAACTGTGACGTTATTGGCATCGCACAATCGCCTTTATTGCAGGAAAATTAATTCTAATACCCCTCCTTCGCTTCACCCTTACTTCAAACGTGCCAATAACGTGACTCACAGGTCGAAGTCTGCTGCCGCTTCTGGCTTTGTACAGGTTTATCGTTCCAATTGACTTTTGTTGAATAGTTTAAATCTATTTCCCCTGCTATTTTATTGCGTTTCCTTTGTTTCAATGGACAATAATTAATAGATTCTTGAGATTTGCAACAGTAATGTATATCCACAAAAGTTCTTCAGTTAAATTCACAGGAATTAATGTTGTTCCATAACATTGTTAATTTAAAACAATTTAGGTCTACAAAACTGCTCTATCTTGAATGAAGGAGTAGCTGTTTGTATGTTCTATTCTGTTAACTTAGGGCAAGAAAAATGAGGAAAAACCATAATTTACTTCAGCCCTAAAAGAAATTTTGCGCTGGTTCCGGAAGGACTAGCGCAAAGGAAGGGGGGCTGGTCGAGATCCAACAAGGGGGATGATGGGGGGGGGGTGGTCTGTCATGTCATCTTGGAAGGAGTGTGATCCAGCCCTTAAGAAGGGAAGGCCGGGAGGGAACCTGTGTGTTACGGTTGGTAAAGTGCCTCTCTCTTGAGTGAATTCCATGCTCCCAAGGTGGAAAAATATTTTAATTAAGTAGTGTTTAATGATTTATCTGCCTAAAAAAGTAGAAGTTAAGGCATTAAAGCCAATTCGACTAGAAAGACCACTTGGTATGGAATCGTATTGTCTTAGAATGCAAAAGTCGTAGACCAGAATTGTAGACCACTGCAATTTGCCAAATCGTTCACCCTCTTTAAAATCAAAAGGTAGAATAAGGTTACCGACAACCATACCTATACAAGACAAACTATTTCAGGTCAAACATAGGTCAGTTTTTCAGTAACAGCGCCTATTCAATTGTTTTAATTGTTTAAAAATTTGTATCCATTTTTATTAATTTCAATTTGCGATACCGTACTTACAATGTAACGTTCTGTAATCACTCTAAATTTGTCCCGAAACATCTCTACTCTAAAAATCTTGCCAATAAATCTACAGATTGTTTAGGTACTATAAAGAGAAATTCTGAACACAAATTTTGATTAGCAACTCAAATAGACACAATTAAGGGAACAAATAACTTGTTTGAATTGTGTAAGAATGTTGTTAAAACACCTCAAACAAGTATTTATACAGTTTATGGCATCGCATGAGATAAAAAATTGTTGATTTAATAAAAAAAACACCTTTATATTTAGTTTTAACTTAACATGAATTTAACCTCAAAACATATTTTAAACAATCCTCTTGGAGAAAATTAAATGTTTACATTATGACCTGATAAATATGTAATAGGTCTTGTATTTAATAGCTATTTCGAAGAATTGAGCAAGCAAACAAGTAAGTTAACAGGAAAATACTGCCGTTATAAATGCAAATTTATTAACGAAGTGTTTAACTTTCTGGAAGAAATCTTGCGAGGAAATGTTGACCACAATCACCGCCCTAGTTGTTATTCCAAACCTTCACAACCAGATATTCTTGGAAAAAAATATAATTTAATTCTAATTCTAATTTAGAAATTTCTTCTATATTCGTAGTATACATCCACGACAAACATGGTAGTATTTTATTGATCTGTTGGCTGAGCGTTAGTAAAGTCTGTCAGACTTTCCGCACGATATCTCAAAATCTAAATGACGACATTTCGCATTAAACTTATTTTATATATAGACCACGTTAAGGCGATGTCGAATTTCACTCCATGGGATTGGGCTAAGCGTTAGCAAATACTTTGCCCTTGTTGTTCTATCCTATTATTAAGAAAAAAACTCCCCCTTCCACTTCACTTCCAGAATACTTAATTACAGAACCGTTTAACTCTGTTTTAATCAGCAAACCAAAAGTATAATACAGGATCGGGAAATTATACAAAGTATAATATAAGTGGAGTTCTGTCTAATTAAAAGTCCCGGAAGTTGACAGCCTTTCGTTTTAACATCGCTTCCTGTCTGAACTCAAAACCTTGATCTTTGAATTACATAACATTTTTAAAAAACGCATAACAGTTATAACTTACCACTAGAATTATCTTCAAGATTATAACGTTTTGTTTCTTTAACATTTTTAAAATTTAGAAACTATTTAAGTTTGAATAAATTAGGTACACTGTGTTTTGACCAAGTGCAGTCAAGTAAAAAAAAGTTAAGTAATGTGTTCTTTAGTTTCCTTTGAAACTGGAAGAAACAAAAATTATGGTTGCCTGTAAAGTCGGTTTTACGGGCGAAGATTTTACGTGACAACGTCTTTTTCTCGGTAGAATATTTATTGATATGAATATTATTAAATTGCACAATAGGAACAAGGAATTGAATGAAAAATAAGATTGCACAAATTTTAACTATAGAAATATATTTTGTTTACTAAAACATTGTACATTATTTGAAATTAATTAAAATTTGTTATTGTAAATGGTAAAGTTGAATAAAACATTTACTAAAATTGGAATTTGAAATTCTTGCTAAACACAGTTAAATTCTAACTCCGCGCGTGGTGATTGGTCGGTTTAGTTCGTTTGTTTGGTCGCACTGTTATGACAGGTTAGAGGTTATAATTTGTTATTTTAAATGTTTGACTAGCAATACGCGCTGTTTCTTCTCAATCGACTGAATTACGATTGATTGCAGAGTGATTTAAACTAATAATTTACTTAACACTATCAACATTTGTCAATAGTATGACATAACCTATAAACTCAGTTTCTCAACTTTTGTGTCAATCTAACAATTAATCAATCAATCATAGTTTACGATAATGAAATATCAGTGTACAATTATTTACCTTTATTGTTGTAGTTGTTGTAAATGACGAATCTAAGCACTCCACATTTTCACGAATAAACATAGTTATCTGCTTTATCCCGTTCGGCGGACCCACAGTTATCTGCTTTATCCCGTGCGGATCCCGTGCGGCGGACCCACTGGACGGGCATCGTAACGTTACCGGGCGTTACACTTTTTCATGAGTGACTCCGAGCCGCAACCTAATTTAAGACGTTGTCACGTCAAAAACAACAGGAGGGGACTAATTTTAATTAATGTTTGAAAAATTAACTAAGTAGAAACTTTGACAGGTTGTCGAACTTTTTAAAATAAAATACGTCTGCACAGACACATCCACTTGGATGTCTTCAATATGAAAGAATACCTCAATTCTACGGGAATATATGATTGCGTGGAATCTTTTTGAATATTAAATTAGCCAGAGAAATACTAGTGATAGGAATGCAGAAAAGGCATTTCATTAGCAAATGTAGCGTTCGGTTATTTTAATGAACGTATGGAAATAAACAACTGAACGTCTTCCAATACAATTCCATTCTCAACAACATGTTTTTTTCTTAACAACACATGTAGCTTAGTTATACAGTAAAAATAAAATATAACAGGGTGGAATGTCAATGTTAAAATTCGGTTACAAGATTGACTTTAGCCCACTCTTGTGTTGTAGTATCCGTTCAACTTCACTCGAACGCTGTTATTGAAACTTCAGTCTTTGAATACAAATCTGAATGTATCATGTCTTAAGATATATATAAAAAAAAAATTATTTGTAGACTTTATATTTTTCATGTAACTTCATTTATACATAGAAATGAATTAATACTATGGTGTTAAATAATTTATTTCTCATGGACATTTAAATGTATCAAGAATAGTCAGTACCGCTATACGTAATACAACTAAATGCTAAACGTAATCTAAAATGTGTTTATATATTATCAGTGTGATAATAAATCTGACTGACTAATTTAAACTAAACAACAGATTAAAACTTCAGTACTCTGGATATGTTTTACTGGTATGGGTGAGTGGGGAAAAAATTCAGAGAGTAAATAAAAAGTTTTTTACAAGGAAGTCTCTAAGGTTATTTTCAAAAGTTGAAAGAGAATAGCTGGTTTAAAATAACCTGGAAGTATACTGTATTATGAACTTCAGGTCCTAGATATTCTAATGTTTTTGGAACATTTTATTATTATCAATGGGTACAATGAAACTCTTTTTATTTATGGTAGAATATTTTGGACTGTGGATAGTAAAATCTTGGATATGCTTTTAAAGGTGTAAACTGATATAGAGTAGATAAAAATGGAGGAAATGGTTAGGATGCGTTCTCGGATAAACAACCGCCGACAGCTCTCTCGGCTCCCAAGGCCAAAAACTAGACGAATTTGCTAGACGAATAAAACTCTTGTGCAATTTTAAGACCCTTGTAACAAAGAAGGTGGAGCTGTTCCCCATGACCCTACACCGTATGACATCACAGAGGAAAAGTAGCCATGGTGTTAAAGCCTTCACTTAGTAGGCTGGCACAATTTCTCTTTAGCCTACTGGACTGATGTAAAGATTCATTTTTTCTATGATTGATTTAAAATTAAACAAACTGTAGACTTCAAACTTTGCATAAAAACCTCAGGGAAGCCTGTTAAGCGACACGTGAGCATTCCTATTTTTGTTATACATGTAAAGTATTTGAATTGTGTTTCATCAAAAAAGGTATTTCCGTTGATATTTCAAAACGATATTATTATTGAAAAATGTAGGAATTTGGCTGCCTTGCTCTTTGATGTAACACAGTCTGGGTTTAGACATTACGTAATCCTCGCTGACGTGACATCATATATATAATAGGATTATGGCTGAGTAGAGACTGATGGTTTTATTGGATGCAACAATAACCACTGTTACCTAACATTCACCAATTATCCATAAGCCTTACATCGTTTGTTGACACAACAGGTCGTTATTCCGGATTGTCTGATCCAATCCAGTGGTGTTAAATTTATCAAACTCAGTAATTTTGTATCAAATTTAATACGTACAGTTCAATCGAATATTGTGAAAATAGGATGGTTTGTTTCTTACGTCACTAACACTGCAAATTATTAAAAGGAATTAAATCTAGGCTAAAATGAAATTATCACCGTCCGACGCAGGATTAGGAGGTCGAAAGTTAACTTTTCTCAATAGGAAATGTTAAGCATAACTGAACTAGGGAAGAGTCAAAATGAAAAGAGCAGAAATAAATGCACAAAAGAGAATGATCAAGGTGCAACAAAATAGAACAAACTCGGTGTTTAAAATTAACTTTCGATTTCCAATATGCTACAAAAAATTTCTTTCCATACATTGTCTATTAGTATTCTAATAGATATATTTGCTCGATTATTGACTATTATTGATTATTGATTACTTGACTTCTAATAGATTATTACTTGATGTTAATATATATATATATATATATATATATATATATATATATATATATATATATATATATTAACATGTTGTATAAATGTTGTATAAAACATGAATGTATAAATAAACGTTCGTTCTAAAATGATTATCCAACACAAAAAAGCACGATTAACAGGAAAATGTAATGATTACCTAAGTTGGTAATTATTGGTTTGTTAGATATATATATATATATATATATATATATATATATATATATATATATATATATATATATCAAATGAAAAAGTTTTTAACCAAAACTTTTGTGGAAAACAAGTTTTTGACTCAGAAAAATAGAGTTCAGGTTGAAGTTAGCCCAATCTATCCCAGAATAAAAGGGGATTACAAATTCCAAATTCTTATCATCGAAGTGAATACCATCTTATTAGCCTAAACAAGACCACACCACGTGTCAAGTAACTGGCTTAGTTATAAAATTGCATGATTAATTTTCAAGTCTGTAGCTCATTTCATTACGCAAAATGTGCTAATGTGTTAATGTTAAAATGTCATATGCTTGCGTTCTAGTTTATTTAAAACTGTATTATCTACAGTATTTTTAGTTGTGATGGTTATTGGTTTTTAATATCACTTTAAAAATGTTGTTAACCACCCAAATTCCATGGAGCAGCACCAATGTTGCTTATATGGAAACGGAGCTTAATGCAAAGTACGATATCGTATGGACAAACATACGATAGACAGTCAGACAGAAAAAAGCAATTTTCCTGTCCCTCGAGTTATTGGCTTCCGTAATGCTCAACCAATTACCAATTATTTTAAACCAAAATAACCGGTTTATGTTGTGGTATTCATCAACTTTCAATTTAACTGTTATAACATTAGTATTAACTTTTTTAATGAAAAAAGCTGTTTCTTAATTCCTTTTACGTAACTGAAAGACTCGTATTGTAAATAAAAAGTATGATTTTCAGTAATGAACGATAATTTTACTCTGGTGAAGCGTGATAATGGTGGTGTGGAGGTACAGCGATTCCGTGCACGAATGTGTTTGACACATTCAAATGTGTGAAACTTTATGTACTAGTTTCTGACAATTAGAGTTTAGCTTGTCAGATAAGACTTTGCAAACCTAAAGACCCTTTTGATTTAAGTTTGAGCGTGGGGCTGCTAGTGGAATGATAACAATAGTTACAATTTAGTTGAAACTGTTTGGTGATATATCTTATTGCACTTTGAAATGAAAAAAAAAAGATTTAATTAAAAATGAATTTGATACATGTTTTATGTATATTTTAAACACATAGATAATAACCGCACGGTAAAATCAGCTGAAATTAAAGAGCTTAATTTAATTTGTTATAATTTTTACAACCTACTTTGGAAAGGCGACACTAACTAATTACAAAACATATTTTTCATAGATATTGCTTTTAAAACGGTGTGATCGGATTTAAAATGCCTCATTTATCAATTTTAGCACCAGTACGAATGTTATTCTACAAAAATAACCAAAACTGTTAATGTTTCTATTTTTTGCATCATTGTTTTCCAGCTGTTAAGTATTTGGTAAAGCACAAAAAAATCTGTAATGTTTCAAAATTAACTCTGCTCCAACAACCTTTTAATAAGGTGACAGCCGTAAAGTTTCAAGAAACTACGATTATATCTCCCCTATTAAGCATTGTAAGGGGAAACTAAAAAATGTTGAAGTACGCACAGGCAATATAAAACAAATTCATATACTGCCACTTTAGTTGTATCTATAGAAGTTTATAGATGATTATGATATAACTGTGAAAATTATAATATACGGGGTGTTAATTAAGTCCTGATACGCCTGGATATGTTCCAAACGGAATGAGATATCGATGAAAACTAAAATCTTCATCATACCTATTTAATTACTTTTTGGAAGGATAAAAGTATTAACCCTCCCTTTTTCAAAGGGGGTAGAGGGGGATCAATCTACATCAACTCCTATATTGTACATGTCACTTGAAAGGTAAATTCAAAAGAAACACAGTGACATGAGCAAAATATCTCTAACTTCAAAAAATATTTTGAATTATCCTAAAAAAAAGTAATTTAATAAGTACGGTTAAATTTGTACATTGATGTCCTAATCCGTTTAGAATATATCAAGACGTAAATTACACCCTTATATGTAAGGGGTTGTTTGCCAATAACTTTTGCTAGGATCGTCGTAGAGATGTTTTTTCATGTCACTGTGTTTCTTTTGAAGGTACATTTACACCCTGTATACATATCATCAATAAATGTGGTGAACTGGTGTTTCGATGCATATTAGTTAATAACTTACATTTTGATGGTCCATAGAATTTTGAAATATTTAGCCCAGACAGTTAAACCAAAATGTTTTTAATAGGCTGCCGTACTTATATATCAAATTAAGGTACACCAATATAAAAACCATCATATTGAAATATCAGAACTATTTGCCAATTTAAATGAAGTCTGGTATGACCAGGTTTTCAGACGCTATACCTAATGTCGCGCAATAAGCTTCACTGAAGTTTCATGAAGAATGTGAAGACTAAACTACAAGTTTTACTACGCCACATGTTAAAATATGATATGATAAAATTCAGATTGTTAAAAATTACTTATTCTGTAATTTTGTCCTAGCCATTATAGTTACCTACAAAAACAATGTAAAAAGTTCGCTGACGCTCAGCCAAATCCCATGGAGTTACATGCACCATCATATAACCCGCCATTAAATACATAGAAATTAAGCTTCATGAAAAAAAGGCAGAGTAATTATCGTTATAGCCCTCGCATGATAAGGTTCACTAACGCTCAGCAAATTATTGTACGAATATTATTGTGATAGTCGTTAAATATCGATACTGTACTATAGTTTTACTAGTTCTGAGATATTTCTAAAGCCACTTAGAAACAAAACTAACCTCTTTGCTCTCATCAACTGCAGAAACCCGATTGATGAAGAGTGATATTGCTACAGTCATATTCTTCTCTGAAACATAAACAGAACAAATCGATCAGTTCTCTATTGATTGAAAGTGACTGTTTTCAAGAACAAAACACAACGTACTAGAAATGAATAAATTTACACAAAAAATAAGAAACATATAAAATTTTTAATAATAAAATAACAACTGTCATGTTTATCATTAAAACGTATTTTACAGAATGAAGTAGAGAAGTGGGTAACAAATGACTAATGAACATATTGTAAGGTCAGAAGCGTGCGTGAGTTGACTTGGCCTTGGTACATTGATTATGGTAATGTACCTGGCACTGTACATGTACAGTACGGTATATAGCTTTAACTGTTCTACCTCCATTCCCCTTGGCAGCTCACGCTTCATTGCCCTCGTTTCGTGAGGACTGTGTCATTCTCCGCATAGTGGTGTGGACTAGTTCGCTATCAGCTCCTTGGTTAGTCCTTCCATCAACCACGAGATTTGGCAGATCAAAAAACTGGTATCAGAAGTTTTGAACTGGCTTTAGACAAATTTAACATCCAATTTAACGTGACCTAGACCAAATACGTGATAATTAAAGGTTTCCATAATTTTTTCCAAATCTATATATATAAAAATGAATGTTTGTATGTTTGTCCTTTATGGAATCGTGAACTATTTGACCGATCGTTATGAAAATTTGTATGTATATGTATTTTTCGATGGAGAAGGTTCATATTCTATGCCCATTGGTGTAATTTTCCACCAGGCAGTGCTACGAAACATAAAAGTTATCAAAGCGCCTGCAAGTTATAAACTGCAATCACGACACAGTTACGTATATTAAGTAGCCAAAAATATTTGAAGGCGCTAAGATGGTGTATATTTGATTGAACTTAAAACTTGAATAGAAGACCACTTTATAATAAAGTACATGTAAGGATACAAATATAAAAACATACACTATTGACAGATTTTCCTGATCGTGGCAACAAGGCCAAATCTACATCGGTGTTGTAAACATAATTCGCTTGAACCAGAAGTACTCAACCACGGGCAAAGCTTACGATAAGCGTGCGAAGCCGCGGGAATCAGCTAGTTATTCATAAAAGTTTTAAATTATAAACTTTCTTAAGTGAGAAATCATAAAACCTGATTATTAAGGACTACACGGCCTTTTTATGTTGTATTTTTATCAATCCAACTGTGTGAAAACCCTTGATGAAAAAGTAAAGTAAAGTAAGGTAATTCAAGGCAAGGAAAGGCAAAGTAAAGGTAAGGTAAAGTAAGGTAAAGCGAAGTAAAACAAAGTAAAATAGTGAAGTAGTAGCCTTATTTTACCAGGCGAAATTAGAGCTAAGAAGTCCTCTCTAACACTTAACCTGGGGACCAACGGCTTAAAAGTGACTTCCGAACCACCAATAACGGCCGGGCAAGCGGGCTGCTTGCAAGGACAGGATCGCTCAGCAATCACCCATCCAAGTAGCAGCCACGCTCGACGTTGCTTGATCCGGTTATCTTGCGATAACCGCTGTACCCACTAAACTACGCCATATATGTGTATATAGGTGAAATTGGGTATGTAGGTTTCTCTTCGTCGAAGGTAGAACTGAATTGATTTTGGAGTAAAAAGGCCAAAGGTCGATAACCCTTTCCTCACGATCTGGCAGCCAATCGATGTCCGTTGTGTTTAATTACGAGTGAAACACGATAATATCATAAAACAACATAAAAAATTAAACTGTATTTATAAAGCCAACGTTCTTAAAATTTGTCAACCACTTAGAATTCTGAAACGTTTTATATTGTCATTTAACACTAGAAATCTCATATACTATTCTAAATTGTAAAACAGTAATAAGTGAACGACTACCATATTTTTACTCTGCTACATGATAGACACTGCCATGATGGTCGTTATTTTTAGAAATACTCTATTAATAACCTTGACACAATTAGAAAGTAAAAAAAAAAATGTTTCTTAGTTTCTATCTTTTCAGTAGTTAAAGTACCACAGAACAAGGAAAAGATTTGAGGTGAGGGGTGGCTGACGGCATTTAACCATACCGTTAATTACAAGTAGAATAAACCAATACCTGACCGAATATACTGGTAACAAAAGATGGAGACACAGGATAGTCAAACAGACGGTCCGCTCTTCTACGTTTTGACCAAAAATCAATAAAACTCTGCCCAGGAACAAAACCCCAAGTTTTAAGTCTCTAGCATCTTTCTAGCACGACTCATCACACGGGTGGAGGACCTTTTCACCCCAAAATCAATACAGTTTTCCAATGCCAGCCAAATTTTCCTTCGCCTATGTGCTAATTGTCAAGTATTAATTTAAATATCTCTCCCTTCTTAAAATAATACGATCTTTATCTATTAAAAAAGTAACTATTAATAATAGAATCGTGATAATGAATATTCTCCGGTTCCTTTTAAAAAGAACAAAGTTGAATTAATATTTTTACACGAAGTAAAATGGTGGGGTCAAATAGTTAAAGGTTTCTAGGTATTTTAAGTGACAGATTAACGGATCATCCTTTGACCTTTTAACCACCAAAATAAATAAGATTCTTCCTTGGATCAAGAGAAACGTCCAAGTATCAGGTAGTATGTCTCTAAGATAAATATCTTAGATCAAAAGACCAAGACAGGCGGGCAGTTAGAATTCTGGTCGGTTAAATCCATAAGTTTACTAAAAAGGAGCTGCCAGGTCCTTAATGAAGAGTAATAATAATTACTGACAGCTAGTTAATAATGGAATTAAGGTGGTTCAAACTCCACGTTCAACATACAGATTTCGGATCTCTTTAGACGAACATGACTCTCAGGTTCCAAGAGTTAAGTTTTTGACAGCGTCAGATTCCAGAAGGTGAACTGGAGCTAAACTCAGCATTAACATTTCTTTTCGGTTTTAAGAAACCATTTGGTTCTATGCCGTAAGTTTCTATATACAAGCCTTGTGAAATACAACGAAAATCTATCTGAATCTCTTGCTCTGTGAGCCGAAAGGTCTTGTTTACTTTAAAGTCTGTTTATCACCGTTAGATAGCCCCATATACTGTTCTAATATAGCGTTATCGTTGCGTGGTCTCGTACTATTTTGTCAGCCTACTCAAATAAAAATAAAACATAGAACTATCACTGACACGGTTGCTCGAAGCACTATCCAACGGTCAGACTTAGTACTACTACTCACATGACATAGCGCAGCACTAGTTAATTCTGTTGATTGACCTTATTTTTCAACCTAAGTGAGAAATGTAGGTTTCGATTGTATTACCTACCTCGTTCCATTCTTCGAAAACACTGCTATTAGTCTCTTAGTCTTGTATTTCAGCAATACTGGTTAGATACGACGTCTTTAATTATAGCAAGACGATTTTATAACTAGCCTTCTATGAGTAATAATCGATTTGTGACGCAATTGTATTTTAGAAAGTGAAGTAAATAGTTCTACTATACACCGATTATTTATATAATCTAGGGTAAGGGGCAATTCGTGATTAAAAGATGCCTTTCCAGGAAGCCTCTCATAGTTGAAATGCTAAAAATAAACTCTACAATAGGTTTCAAAGAAATTTTTGGTATATGATGTATGTACAACTGAACTCATTCCGTGTACTTGATTTAAAAAAAATACAACTCTTACTGAATTATGACAGTGATGATTTTTAAATGTAAACAATGTGGAGGAGTAACGCCTATCCGTTGGGGTAAACACCCCCCTCCCACCGCCGCATATGAACGGCCGCAGGTGTGTTTATATACACATCGATTATCGGATCACACAGACTTCACATAAATCAAGTCTTAATCTTCAACCAGAGGGCCCACACAGTATTTCATGCACTAAAAATTGCGCTGGGTAACATGTTGCAAAGACGTCATTTTTCACGTCAGTTTTGTTTTATAACATTATCGTGTTGTTATAATGAATGTCGTACATGTTAGTGATATAAAAATGAAATACGCATTGGAGAAATATTATGTTTACATTTTTTGGATACAGTAATTAAATTTATAATTAGGTTGCATTGGAAAAACAGAAAAGGTGTTTCCTAAATGAATTAATATAAATTACAACCATACTGAAACTTTTAATTGAACAAATAGACTTCAGAACATATTAAAGAATACAATTGTACGTATCATATATGACGTATATTTCACTATCCTGTTGCTTGTTACTGGTTATTAGTTTTTCTCCGATGTTCTTGGAACTAAATACTTGGTGGATTCATAACCTAATTTGCACGCGTAGCAATCTTTTTCTCTTAAACTTGTAGCCGATCGACCACCACCGTTTATACCTGTTAGTAAAATTTTTCGTATTAGAAAATTAGCCCTTTCATGCAAGCTCTTATTTTGAGCGTACAATAAATCAAAGTTATAAATAGTAGAGTGTCAGATTGAATTGGATATTAATTATGATGTCCTTCTGACGAGACCACGATGTCGTGATTATAAGTTGTCTCGATAAATGGTTAATCCCGGCGCAATTTATTGTGTTTTGGTTAAAATCAAATTCTGGTACTTCAACTTTAAATGAAATGACGCTCCTCCAACTATGATTTTAATCTCTCTTTTTGCGACTACAGCTGCAAAGCCCAGCGAAGATGCTGACGCCCCGGCGTGTGAGTTGTCATAAACGTGAAGGGTAGTAAATTTTAAAGTCTTATTACATGTTTAAGTTCGTAGGCCAAATTCCAATGAACATTGGAACCACTAGTTATTAGGAAGTTTTTTCAGTAATAAGCACTGCCATAGATGACAAAGTTACCTTGGCCAATCATTTAGTAAGAAACTTATGACAGGTTCTCTATACAATCAGCTAAAAAATGATCATCTGATACCGGTCATTTTCCTTATTACTTAAACACTTGCACACCTTAGGGCGATTATAACTGTGTAGACTACGTAATCAGCCTTAGAAGACAGCTATACACATTAATTTGGATTGTGAGATCCTGATAGGTGAAAAAATCTATTTTGAACCTCACACGCAGGTGCTTAATTCGAAGGCAACATCTTGGACCGACCTCGTTGAAGGTAAAAGGATAGGCTGGCCCTACTAGCAGAACTTGGGGTACTCAAAAAGCTAATCTTGACGCGTTAGAACTAAGAATTCTTGATATACCTATTTTTAGAGAAAATAATTTTTGTTCAAAAATATAAAATGGCTGCTAGCAGCTAAACGAGAAATTTTTTATCTATGTTGTAGACAATTGTTTGTTTCGAACCATGAGTAATACCTCCCACAGAAGTTTTGACAGCCTTTTCGGAACACTCTACGTATACCGAATGCCAGTAAAAAATTTGAGTCATATTCGTCAAAGATATTTGATAAGCCTGTAGAATGCCCACGTATATGTGGATGCGCGTCGAATAGCTAAGAATATTGATTTAAAAAACTACATAAAAAGTAGAATCTTGGAGCATTGGAAAAACGGTTTATTTTAGTATCACTAGATAAAGGAATACATTTTCCAATATAATTTTTTATTTTGTGCAAGGCCTTTCTGAATCAAAAATTCCATCATCAGGCACTTCACAAATTATCGAATGTTTACATTTTTTTAATAATAATTAATTTTATAATAACATATTATGGTAAACAATTTGGATGTACGGTTAACCAGTATAAAATATTTAACTGATTACTATAAATATTTTGTATCGGCAGCCCGGTCTACCTGCCGCCCCTGTGCAGATGACTTACACTGTAGGCCTTAGCCTACTTTTATTATTTTTTAAGTTAGGTTAATATTTTTAACATTTTTAAACTCTGAATTTTAGTTCTAACACGAAATAACTACGACATTCCTGACGTATCTCACAAACAAAGGGGTTAATGATCAACTCGACTTTGTTGATACGTCGGGAATGTTGAAGGCATTTCGCGTTTGGATTCTATTTTCTTGAAATAAAGTATAAAAAGAATATTATCCCATCATAAACATGTAAAAATTAGCAATTTGGTAACTAAAGCCTATCTATATTAGTATTTGCGTAATAGAAAAAAGTGGTGCGAGATAGGCCGGGCTGCGCGCCTGACGGTGTGTGCGCGTTCGGGTGCAATGATCGTCTTGTAACCCTCTCTGGATCTTAAAAATACGTACAAACCATAAAACCAACTAAGACTGTAAGATAGCAAATTACAGATTGACGTTGACATTGTATTAGTTTCTAGTGATTACCTGAAAGTTTGGTTTTGTGTTTTCTTATATTTCTTATATAAATTAACATTTCTCAAAAACTATAAAAGTTCAAATACATAGTTAAAATTCTGTGCATTTTCATGACTCTATACTTCACAGAAAAATAAGCAACATTAAAAAAATTCAAAAGTTTTAAATTAAAAACTACATGATTTAACCTTGTGATTTACGTCACACGACGTCATAATCTACAAAAGCATTACGAAATCATGAATTTTACTGCTTAGTTTTCATGGAATGTCCATTTTGTATTATTACCAAAAAAGCATGTTTATTCTTATTGCACATATGCCAAAACTAAATATTTGAAAAAACGATGAATTCAGTTTATTGGTTTTTGATGTGTATAATCAAAAACATAGCAAACAGTAAAAACAAACAATAACAATTTACTTTTCCACGCTGAATTCCCTCAACAACTTTTTTATATTCTAAAACCTTTAATGGAGTAGTTCTCTACTTCCAAAATTGTATTCCTTTCGTGTTTGTTTCCAACTCGATCGCTTCTTTGATAAAGAAAAAACTATCAAATACACAAAGGTTATATATAACTTCCAAATAAGCAATGACAACTAAAATATTGAAAAAATAAAGTAGGCCTAATCCTCACATATTGTTTTTTTTCTTCACTCAGTTTTTGAGGACTAGATTTTGTAAATCACTAAATCCAAGGGTGAATTCCATATTTAAATCTGGAATGCACTAATTCAAGATAAAACTATTTCAATTGACCAATGTCACAGAGGTTTCTTTAAGGGGTGAATTAGTGTTATGTATTTTTATAATAGCGTCTTTGGAAAATCATTTAATGTTCCCCAAGATTTTTAGATAGTATAATATGTTTACATTCGAAGCATTTTGTAATTGTTGAATTTGTTGTAAATGAACAAGATAAAAGAGTACAAAAAGTAAGAACAAATAATATTTCTTCAGAGTTTTAAAAAATTCTGAAAATAAACAAATTGGTTTGTTATCGACATCAGTCTAACTGAACTCATACTCAATAAACGTTACTCCTGAAATGGTTTAAATCACTTCAAACAATAGCAACATAAATAAGAGATGAATGAGTATCAGCGAACAAAACGCTATTCATTGATTGTGTCCCAATGTCACGACAGCGAAATAGTAGCGGGGTGAGAGAGAGGTGGCGGGAGGGGGAGAGACACGCTATGTGATGGTACATAACAAAGGGAGGTTGAAAAGTGCAACAGAAACTTCTATAAACGAAATGTGCAGGACTGGTTGAGGTAAAAAGTAAAGTAAATACAACACCATTACTTGAGCGACAGGAAACAGGATGCTTCTGGGATTGCATTGCAATGGTCACTTGGGATTCGTGGTGGTGTCCCTACGATTGTTCGTATTGATTTGTCGCATCTCAGATTGTCCTTTGCAAACGGTCTGAGTTTCTAACCAAAGGAAAGATTTTTGCACAGATATCCTCGAACAAAAGTACAAAAGTTTTCAATTTTAACTCTAAATTAATTTCAACCCTGAATTCTTCAACTACGGACTGAAATTCCCAAATCGAAATTCAGTCCTCCAATTCTCGATTTATTATATTTATATTATATTTTTGGCCACTGTATTTTGAAATGAAAATAACATGGATTAAATAAAGTGACAAACTGAAAAAAGTTTTTATTGATTTTATATATGTTTATGAGTTTTGTTCGAGATGGCAATAAAAAACTAAAATATACCAAACAGTTATTTCTGGACTCAGCAACATAACTAAAAAACATACAGACTACTTTTCCTGAAAGTTCTTGTCACCCACACTGTTTTGAAATAATAATAACTATTATTAAATTAAGTGATAAACAGAAAAAAAAATACAAAATCTTTAAGGTTTTATTGGTTTATATATGTTTATGAATTTGTTCGAGATGGCAATCAAAAACCAAAATAGACCTAACATTTATTTCGGGACTCAGAAACCTAACTAAAAAAACATATAGACTACCCTGTAACTGTACTAGAGGTACAAAAATACACAGGAATGTCCATTTAATTCAGATTTATTTCTGCACAAAAAGCTCATGAACAATAGAGCAGCGACAATGGCCGACGCTTGTATGGATCTGGGGCACGTTGATTCACTTTACAACACTAAAAGTATTGTATTCGTAGTTAAAAAAATAAGTGACAGAATACAGCAAATTGGTATAAAGATTTAGATATCATGTACGATTATTTATATCGATTGGAGTACAAGGATACGAATGAAAATATCCTACTAACATATATTTCCGTTGACGTCATAGGTGTTTCGAGAAAGTGGTAGTACACACAAAAACTAGCACAGCAGTTCATATAGATATGGTATATCCTGTCTCGCTTCTTTTAGTGTCGGTATGTCTACATATATCTTTTTTTAAATAAAGAAAAAAAAACGCATTTATAAAGTGTTGGTGTCATTAGCAATGTTAAATTAATAAAACGTTTTAATGCAAATTTTAACATTATAAACATAAATATTTAATCCATTTTTACTTAAATTTCAAAATAAAACAGTGAAGTGTCTGATATAATATATTCCATCGAGTAAACTGATATTCTACAGTAAATGTACAAGAACAGTGTTTTTTCGGAAATTTAGAAACAAATCGTAGCATGTGTGTGAGATCAGTCGAAAATAAAAGAATTACATTTATTCTAATTACTAGGTGTATGCATAAATAAATTTCGATATTACCGTTTGGTTTTAGCTAAAAACAGGTGCCAACGTCAAATTAAAAATGAAAGTTTGTCTTGGATATAACAGTACCCCTTCGATTTGAAGAAAGTATAAACAACAAATTATAACTTTTATTGTAACTTATTGTAACTATTGTGACAATTACACCCATTTGTAATTATACGTCACACATACACATTTACATATAGAACGAATTTCTACGTTTAAATTTTGAAATACGTTCGCCTCTTGTATTTGTACCAGTGCAGGCGGACTGATTTTTGTTTGCAATTGGGTGAAATGACCGTTTGTTAAGACGGACTTTACAAAGTACCTCAGTGATAACGAATTTTCATTATCAGACAGATTGTCCATTTGAGTATTCAAGTAGAAAACGCCTTCAATTGGCCATCTTCTACTAAAAGAAATAATTACAAACATCCAAATACTAATCAGTGATACCTTTTAATTAAAAAATACTCTGTCGACCAAATGATACTCCGTCGTCGTTTATAACGATGTCCTAAGTGGCGAGTGTCTTGCGAGTGGCACAAGAGAAACTCGGTCTGGTGCACTAAGTGTCAGAATTCCAATACACAGAACCAAAACCTATAACCGATCCTTCACCGTTACCTCCTGCAGATTATGAAACTCCTTACCAGATTCTGTCAAACAAATTGAGAGCCGAAAACGGTTTGTGGCGGAGCTGAGACGAAAATACCTGGACCGGATGATTGGGGCAGGCGGCGGGGCTACTCTTTGAATCGTGACTGTGTGAATGGAAGAGTGAATGGAATACTGTAAGTGTAAGTTATAGTTAATTAGCCTTAATTTGCATTGTTATGACATATTTTTAAAAGGTTAAATGTAAGAAAGGACCATATGGTCCTAATTTCGCCTCAATAAAGAAGTGTTTCTTTCTAACCATTTTAACCAATGGTTTAGTTATCTGAGTAATATTGCATGAGTTAAGGAATTGTTGGTGTGCAATTAATCTTAATTAATCATGCTATTAGGCTACAGTTTCAAAACTAATTTTTATAAACAAGAATTTTGAAACTATCATCATATTTTATGTGGCTCTGATTTATTCCTCTGCTTGAGAATGCACGTTTCATATTTGTTAAATAGTATCTTTACGCCAGTATATTCATATTTTGTCCATTCAGTTCACAACTCTACATGGTATTAAAAATATACCGCGTTATGCCTTAGAACCCAGATATCTGGTGGAAGTTTGGGTTTTGCTTGTTCACAAGTGCTCGGTATTTTTGGGTTTTCAAAAACACGTAGTGAGTTAACTGTGAAATAAAATAATATTTCTTAATAGTCTTCTCTAGAAGTGCAAAAAATCTTAAATCAACTACATCAATTTTAATCATTATTATTACAATACACAAAATTATAGTAATAATAATACAAATACTACATAGATAACAATATATATTTATATAGTATATATATATATGTCAATATATATACAAAAATATTATATATATATATATATATATATATATATATATTGCAGAATTGCTCTATTACAACAATTATTAGACTTATTGATATAAATTTCCTTTAATATTTCGGCTTGGCCGTTTTCAAAAAGGTATAATCAAAAAGGCATAATAAAAAATAAAAACACAACAAAGAAAATTTACAAAAGTAAAAAAATAAAAATGTACATAAATAAATAAACAGGAAATTTAGAACATTTAGAACATTTGGTGATTAACACCAAAGAGAAATATCATGAACAGAGAAAGAATTTAGAAAAAGAATTTAGAAAAAATAATACATAATCAAAACAATTTATCATTTCATCTTTTATTCAGACCAAAGGGTACTTTTGATTTTAATATTAACTGATGTGCCTGTTCTAAATTTTCTAAAAATTTTGTATCTATCTTCGGGTACTTTGCAAATACCTTTCAGTGAATAACATTGTTCAAAATTTTGTTGGTGGCCTAATGCGTGTTGCGAAACCAATTTTTCATCCTGTGTTTTAGACGAACAACAATGATTATTCATTCTTATGTGCAATGGATTTGTTGTCAATCCAACATAATCCATTGCAAAATTTTTACATGTTAGTTGATAAATTACATTTTTACTTTTTGCAATTAATTTCTCCTCTAATAGGGTAAGTTTTTTTTTGTTTTACTACTGGTAAAAGAATTGGACGATTTTATAATTTTGCAAGTATTACATCGTTTGTCTTTACAGGGTTGCCACTTAAAACTTTTCTTTTTTTCTGAATTTTGAATGTCAGTAGGTGGCAATTTGGGCCGTACCAGAAGATTTTTCAGGTTAGTATTTCTACGAAACACTAGCCTGGGTGGTTTTGAAAATAATTTTTAGTAACTGGTGAAGATTTAAGTACTTTGTGTACCGTTCTTAGAATATTGTTTGTTTTATATAAACCAGGAAAATATTTTATTATAAATTTTACATCATCATTCTTTTGGATTTTATAGAGTGTTTATATATTTATATATATATAAATATATACGGTATATACCGTATGTAATTTACTGAACTAACAGCATTACAGGCGTTGTTGGTGGTGCAAGGAGACATACGACAACCCCCGATCATGTCGTCGGAGTAACCTGAGGCTAATCTGGCAGGTAAACATCGCCCGTGTAAACCTGTACCTAGAGCACTCTCAACTTAAGGGGATTTTATGTAGGTTTATTAAACCTCTAAGAGAATATTGTGGCTTAACATTGTGTGGGTATTCTTGCAGAAGAAATTTCCTTAATATGAAAGGAATTATGCAACAGAGAAGGCAAGAAAATTATCATTCAAGTAAAAGAGAATTTTGATAAAGTTCAGGAGAATTTTCCAGGAATTTAGAATTTTGCATGAATACTGATGGGAAACTCATGTTTTTAATATTCAACGCTGTAGCGTTTGCTAGCCTTAGGAGATGTGAAATCACGGAATTTAAATGAATTGCTCATACAATACAACGTGTATTTGTAATGTTTTATGCACATCTATTGTAAGTTTTTTAACGTGTAAAGTAATTTCCACAGTTTTTCTCACGCATTCTTACATTGTTCTATGAAATGAATTATAATTAATTTTTTCCTTAGCGCCAGCAAAGCTTATAATTCGCGGGACTGGAAATTCATCTGTGTATTTGTTTGTCCGCACGATATATCGAAAACGAAATGACCTATATAGACATGAATTGTTGTTAGTTCAATGATGGCGTATTTCGCTACATATTTAGCTATTCACCTTATTTCGCTAACACTAAGCCCTCCATTAAATAAGGCTGAGTGTTAGCGAACATTTTAATTTTGCTTTTATGGATAACTATGATGGCCACGATAAAATTGCAGAATAAATAAAGTTGTTAACAAACTGAATACAATACACGTAATACAAATATACAAATTTTAACTTGTGACAACGTAATACATTTAGCTGAACTATCCGTAAAATATCTCGAGAAAGATTTTATATGTAGAATTTAAAATTGCATGAAAATAGATTTGTACTCAGAAAAGAATTAGCTCTATGGTTCTATGGCGAGACATGTTGTGACACGTTGTAAATTTATAAAAAACCAAAGGCGTTTGATTTCTCAGTTTCTATAATAGTGAGAACACATGCTGGAAACATCGAAGTGAGATTAAAACTGCAAGCGCTCAGCTTCAATTTGTTCCAATCTAAAACTTCCAAACAAATCCAATCCACTTAAATGTTGTGTTTACAAAAAAGTTATTCTTCACGCGAGACGAATGTCCGATGAAATAAAATCTTCATCGAACGGAATATTGACTTCGCCTAGCCGGGATGAGTGCTAATTCCAGTGAGGACGATGATGCTGACTGTGAATCTAATATTAGTGAAGGATCACAACTGGTTTTGAGGTAACTGGTATCAAATGCAAAACGATGTCACTAACACGATAGTTTCTTATTTTGGAAATATATAAATTATGGATTATTAAGTTTCAGTGATTAACTCTAATTCAAAATATGAAATAGATTCCAATCTACTGGACTTTCTTATACTAACAATATGAAATGGTATTTTGTTATAATACAATGAGTTCTTTGTTTAAAGTATTTTTATTGACGATGGACGTTTGAAATGATAATAGGACTTCGGACATTTGCCATCATAATATGTTACACAAATGTAACACTACGTTTCGAGGATGGAAATCTAACCTCTTCTTCAGGTGTTCAGAAGTTCCCAAGACATTCAAAACTGAAATAATGCGGCAATGGACTGCCAATCAAAGTTATAATAATTATTATGTGATACCTGACGAAGGGATGAAGATCACATAGGAGAGAATGAACACAAGCGATTTCACTGCACAGGAGTCAAGAGCCTTCAATAAATAATTTACAATACACATTAACTCTATTTTAAAATTAATAAAGTAATTAATAACAAGTCAATATTGATAAGAAAAGCTGTTCAACTGAAATGATAGAGAAACTAAACTACTCATGCGGAATTTGTTTAAAAATTGTAACTAAAACTAAACCAGCAATTGTGCCAGGGAAAATCTTCAATGTGGCATCACCTGAAATGTACAAAAACTAATAAAGTCGAATTTAAGAACACTGATAGTGAAAATGATGAACCCTCATGGGTGTGCAACAAATGCATTTAAATTTATCAACCAGATGAAAAACCAGATATAGATATAAATAATGAATCAATAAATTACATCTCTGATGATTATGAACAAAATTAAATAATGGAATTAATAAAATTGTCACTGAAACCATAGAGAAACAGAACTGAGTAATTAGTGTGTTAAATAATCATTTAGTTATCGCAAACCAAGAAATAAAAAAAAAAACTATCAAATGAGTATTTTACCCTTCAGTACCTGGTACTGGAAAAGGAAACAGAAATAATAGATCTGAAGAGGAACATATAAATATAAAAATAAAGTATAAAACATATAAGCTTAATACATTTGAAAAACCCATCTAGACTCAACACACTCGTATCACAGAGGAAGGAAAACAAGCAGTGTGTTAAGAGACACAAAAATAATTGTTCTGTTCCTTTAAATAACAGTTGCCATGTTCTGACAGGTTTAGTTGATAATGAAACCGTCCGTAAAGAAACAAATGTAAATTTAAAGAGTAAAGATCAGAATAGAATATTGAAAAGCACTATATCTGTAGAACAAAAAAGCATTGATAATAGTACAAAAGTTGGTAGGATAAAGAAGAAGATAATAGTGACTGAGGATAGTCATGGTTTATCATTGGGATCTATCCTTCAAAATAATTTTGGGACAGAGTATGATGTTATTGTCGGCTCATCTTTTAATTACATCCCCAAAAACTTAATTGAGCTTACTGAAGACCTATACGAAGATGATCATACCATGTTTCTTGCGGATGCAAAATGATGTTACTGACAATTTGTCAGCATTACCAGATGACCTATTGAAAAAACTTTAATGCGCAACCTAGAACATTAATTTGGAAATTTGTAATTGGCACAGATATGACGGCTGCTAACTTCAAATTAAAAAACTCTAAATCGAAGGACTTTTATGGAAATTCAAATATTTTTTAAAGAATATTCAGTCCTGCACTGTTGAACCGCTTGCCATGTGCATTAAACTCTGCCTTCAATAAGGTATTTTTCCAGATTTCTTAAAAAATTCGAAGTTCTGCCCAATCTATAAGAAAAGGAACAAAATGATCCAGCAAATTATCGTCAAATTAGTCTTGATCCTGTGTTTTACAAAGTATTAAAAAAATTGTATTTGAACCAGTAAGTACTTTTTTCAGTCCGATTATTCTGAGTCTTAGTTTCGTTTACGTGTAGGACGCAGTGTCTTACGTGCCATTGATGCCATGGTTCAAGAAGTACTTAAAACTAACCTAAGACAATCCTTTGACTGTGTGGTTCATGATGTGTATTCCAAAAGCTGGACTATTATGGCATATAAGGCACTGCTTTAAAATTATTTAAATCTTATTTATCAACCGAAGACAGGTGGTGTGTGTCAATGGTGGGTGGCCCCCCAATAGTTGGAATTGAATATGGGGTACCCCAGGGTTCAGTGTTGGGCCCACTTTTATTCCTAGTTTCAATAAATGATCTACCAGGCAATGTGTTTGCTAAATCTACGTATATGCAGACGACACTACTCATCTGCCAACTGGGTTTGAAATCAATTAGCTTAGGGACAATGTCAATGATTTTATAAAAATAATTCTATTTGGTTTTCAGCTAATAAATTTCTTTTAAATACAAATAAAACTGTAACAGTTCTTTTTAGTTTAAGATCATTACCAAGTGTCATTGTTTCTGCCCAGTACATAAGTTTTTTTTAGGAATAATTATGGACCGACAACTATCTTGGGCTCCCCACCTAAACCAACTTTCTAAAGACTTTCCACAATTGTATTTTATATTAAGAAGATTAGTTGATTGTGTGGCGTCTCATTATATAAAAAATGAATATTTTACTCTTTTACACCCTATTGTATAATTTTCTGGGGAAGATCAGGAAAAGTCGCTAAGCTTCTGTTGATACAAAAAAAGCACTAAGCAATCAATGATCATCAATGAAGCTGAATACTATTCCCATTGTAAGCCTTTATTAAATCTTAAATTTTAACAGTTTATATATATATATATATATATATATATATATATATATATTGATTTATTACTATTTATTTAAAGGACAAAAGAATATTATCAATACTCGTAGAACTGTAACACATTCATTGAATACTCATAATTGTAATTTACTGGACACTCTTTTCACTAGACTGGAAAAAGTAAAATCCAGCTATATCGTAATGGACTTAAGTCTCTACAATAGAATGTCTGTGAGAATACAAGAACTCAACTTTAACTTTAAGAGTAAAATTTACGTGGTTGGTTTTAAATAATTTTTCCAGTTTACATTGATTTTTAATTGTACCTGTTTCAGACATGTTTTTTGTTAGTTTTAAGCATTATTGTTGTGTATTGTGTTGGATTATTTATTTTAGTACTTGTTATCACCTATTTTATCTCTCTTATATATTCAGTTATAATCTTGTTGATTTAACTAAGTTTTAATGTATTTATCTTCTTTAGTTTTAACATTTCATGTTATTTTATCCTGTTATGTATCATATTATTTATTTTAATATTATATAATGGCTAAACTTTTATGCCTTTAATGTTTATTATAAGTTTTTGCATTTTTCTTGTTTAGCTATTTTTATATAGTTTAAGGCGTAAGTCATTACAAATTATTATTAATCACAAAGGTATTGCACATGATTTTATTAAGTATGTTCTCTAATTTTACATTGTAAATAAGATAATTATGACGTAAAAAATAATTCAATGTATTAATTATATATTGTAAATTTTGACAACATCTATTGCATGTATAAATGATGAATAAAGATGATTGATTTATTTCAGACTTACCGTTACATATCACTTAATCACTGTTGTAACACTGAGTGCCAGATAATTCTAATATTTTTTGAGTTTTTATGTCTTAGGGTATTTTGTAAACCTCAAGAAAGGGGTAGATTTCAATCCTCGAAACATTAGCTTTATTTATTATAAACTAGCTGTTTCCCGCGGCTTTGCACGCTTTTCGTAAGCTTTGCCCGTGTATGTGAACTTTCGGTTTAATTGAATTATATTTACAACGCCGATGTAGAGTTTGCCTTGTTGCCACGATCAAGAAAATATGTTTATGTTTATAGCCATTGTGCACGTACGTACATGTACTTTATTATAAAGTGGTCTAACACTCAAACTTTAAGTTCAATCAGAAATGTACCTTAAAGACAAATTAACTTAGCGCCTTCAAATAGTGTTTGGCTATGTAATATACGTAACTGTCTCGTAATTGCAGTTTATAGTGTGCAGGTGCTTTGAAACCTCTTATCTTTTGCAGCGCCGCTTGGTGGTGAGTTACATCAATGGGCATAGCTTATAAACCTTCTCCGTGGAAAAATACGTATACATACAAATTTTCATAATGGTCTGTCTAATATTTTGCGATTTTATAAAGGACAAACACACAAAAATTCATTTATATATATAGACTAGCGGGCCCGGCGCGCTTTGCTGCGCATTTCAATAATTTTTTGCAAAAGTTGCCCGCGGCTTCGCACGCAATTTCCCGTTGAAAACAGTACACTATATTCACTTATTCTTTTTCTATCACATTCTAAACATTGCTGAGATAATTGATAGTCGTTCCATCGTGAGCCTCTTGGGCGTATTATGAAGGTATGTACCATATTCCTGCCTCTATCTAGCTGTTACCCACGGCTTCGCACGCAAATCTTAAGAACCGAAGTCCTTATATTACTTAGTAATTTTTTTTTTTTACTATAATAAATTTTAGATTAAATTAGTTATATCTCCGATGCCACGATTGAGCTTGCTTTGTTGTCTCGATCGAGAGAATATGTACACACGGAGTTTTGAGAACCATACTTCTGTCAAAAAAAAACAACTAAGGTTGATTTTATAACATTCTTTATATTTGTAGCCAACGTAAGATAGTAATTATGATATCTGCATTACTCTTCTGATCAAGCATGAGCATGGTTTATATTAAATAAATATTGCAGTTAAAGGTGAATTTTTACGTCAAATTTGAATTGTATTATCTGGATAGTAAAGTCTATGTTTAACAGTGATTGCAAAAACAGTTTAAACAAAATTTGTCGTTTCTCTTAAGCTTACTCTATGCTTTAAAACTATAAGTGTAATATATGTTTACAAAGAACAGCTGATTAAAAATTTGAAAAGACGTTAACATATGTTTGCTGCAATGCATTTCTTATGGGTATTTCTGTAACCAGTGGGGCGGAATCCTGAATCGGGAAAGGGATGGGCATAGCTTATAAACCTTCTCCGTGGAAAAATACATATACGTACAAATTTTCATCATGATCGGTCCAATAGTTCACGATTCCATAAAGGACAAACATACAAACATTCATTTTTATATATATAGATAGATTACAACGATGGTAAACGATAAGAGTTGGTTTATCAAATATAAAAAAATTATGAAAGTCTTTCGATTACTCAACCACCAATTGAAATTTTACACTTTTTACAGTCCATAAAATGTCATAATAAATTTATTGTTGAATATATTAAGAGAAACTTATGTCGCTGCTAAACGTACTATCATGCAGTTTAGGCTGTATTGCACAGTGTAAATATAATTCCAGCGATCTAGAAAACATGTAATAGTTT
Source organism: Homalodisca vitripennis (assembly GCF_021130785.1). Classification (NCBI taxonomy): domain Eukaryota; kingdom Metazoa; phylum Arthropoda; class Insecta; order Hemiptera; family Cicadellidae; genus Homalodisca; species Homalodisca vitripennis. Next base: position 22,051 of record NW_025777418.1, on the reverse strand, counting down.
ATGTCAATGAGGAAAAATTTATTTAAATGTACATTCGATTAGGAACCAATTTATTTGAATAAAATAAATTCGTGATCCGTTCGGCCTGTTGGTGACATTAAGATCATCCAGTGGTGATCTGGTAGTTAGCGTCTTTCATAAAAAGGAAGCTCACGTCATCAGAGTAACAGACAATCTCATTGATATTTTACATGAGTTAACTTGAAAATACGGATAAAACTAAATTTAGCTCAGAAAGACTTTCTTGGGAAAGCATAAAATCATAGTACATCATCTATCTATATATATAAAAATGAATGTTTGTATGTTTGTCCTTTATGGAATCGTGAACTATTGGACCGATCATGATGAAAATTTGTACGTATATGTATTTTTCCACGGAGAAGGTTTATAAGCTATGCCCATCCCTTTCCCGATTCAGGATTCCGCCCCACTGGTTACAGAAATACCCATAAGAAATGCATTGCAGCAAACATATGTTAACGTCTTTTCAAATTTTTAATCAGCTGTTCTTTGTAAACATATATTACACTTATAGTTTTAAAGCATAGAGTAAGCTTAAGAGAAACGACAAATTTTGTTTAAACTGTTTTTGCAATCACTGTTAAACATAGACTTTACTATCCAGATAATACAATTCAAATTGGACGTAAAAAATTCACCTTTAACTGCAATATTTATTTAATATAAACCATGCTCATGCTTGATCAGAAGAGTAATGCAGATATCATAATTACTATCTTACGTTGGCTACAAATATAAAGAATGTTATAAAATCAACCTTAGTTGTTTTTTTTGACAGAAGTATGGTTCTCAAAACTCCGTGTGTACATATTCTCTCGATCGAGACAACAAAGCAAGCTCAATCGTGGCATCGGAGATATAACTAATTTAATCTAAAATTTATTATAGTAAAAAAAAATTTACTAAGTAATATAAGGACTTCGGTTCTTAAGATTTGCGTGCGAAGCCGTGGGTAACAGCTAGATAGAGGCAGGAATATGGTACATACCTTCATAATACGCCCAAGAGGCTCACGATGGAACGACTATCAATTATCTCAGCAATGTTTAGAATGTGATAGAAAAAGAATAAGTGAATATAGTGTACTGTTTTCAACGGGAAATTGCGTGCGAAGCCGCGGGCAACTTTTGCAAAAAATTATTGAAATGCGCAGCAAAGCGCGCCGGGCCCGCTAGTATATATATATATAAATGAATGTTTGTGTGTTTGTCCTTTATGGAATCGTGAACTACTTGACTGATCACTATGAAAATTTGTATTTATATGTATTTCTCCACGTTGAAGGTTTATATGCTATGCTCATTGATGTAACTCACCACCAGGCGGTGCTAAATAGGATCAAAAAGTTTTCAAAGCGCCTGAACACTATAAGCTGCAATTACGACACAGTTACGTATATTATATAGCGAAACACTAACTATTTGACGGCGCTAAGTTATGATGTATATTTGTTAATTTCTGGTTGAACATAAAGTTTGAGTGTTAGACCACTTTATAATAAAATAAATGTGAGTGGACAATGGCTATAAACATACACAGATATTTTTGATCGTGGCAACAAAGGAAACTGTACATCTGTTTTGGAACTATAATTCACTTGAACCAGAAGTGGACATACACGGGCAAAGCTTGCGAAAAGCGTGTGGAGCCGCGTGAAACAGCTGGTTGTTTTATAAAATAACCAATCTGATTTGAAATAGTTAAAATATAGTCGATTAATTTCAGGTTAGCTGTCATAACTAACTATCAAATAACTATTATTCAACACGATCAAATATAAAATCTTCCAAACTGAGGTTAATAGGATATAACTTTCTGCTGACAAACAAAACCACTCTGCAATATTCAATATAGTTTTCTCGCTTCGAAGAGGCCGCTACACCACAGAATGTTAACGGACTGTCACCGCCTATTATCCTGTCAACGACCTCACGCGATCAAGATCACGCGATCCTCCACTGTGACAATGTGATGATCTCGACGCCGCATTCGGTGACGTCACTAAATCAATCAGGGATGATCTTTTTCCCTCTTCACAAGTCGTTAATTGGAAATAGAAATATTATTTAATTTGTAACTCATAACCTATTTTATTATAGATAGACGAGTTTAAGTTGTTGGCGTATCTGAGAAAAAGATTGGTCCAAGAATAAAGCCCTCGGGAAGTCCATAAGGTATTTTTAAATTCTCCAATCGATCATTGGCGACCTGTATGTATCGGTCTCTCTCACTCAGACGTGACAGCCACTCATGACCACGATCACCGCAAGTATCTAACTGGATCAATTAATGTCTCTTAGCTCTTGTTATACATGATCTTATCCCACTCCACATTACGTCACTTGCACAGTGTAGTGATCTCTATAACGCATTACATGACGTTACCAGAGGAATAAGAAGAGTTTTACCCCATCTTTGTGATATCACTTTGCCAAACAGTGATACTTGCTTTTAATTACTAGGCATCACATTACAGTCATGTGGTATTGGCTCTTCTTACGTAACGTCAATTAGGCAATCAGCTGATTTCGACAAGTCTTTAGCTCTAATGGCTTCTATGAAAAGGATTATTTTCAATACTAAAAGTCCAATTCTGTTCAGGCAGTCGTAATTTGATTCATTAAAATCATATTAATTGTCATCAGGTATATCTATAAAACTTTGGAGCGTATTCGGAATGTGGATATACAACAATTAGCGACCGGATATATATGAGGGATACGATGAGAACTTCATAGCTTTTAAAAGTTAACTTGTCGGAAATGCGGAAATAATGGCATCATTTTCAAATGATTCCTAAAAGTATTTGTAATGCGTTTAAAAGCGTAAAATACTTTGCTATTGCTAAATATTTAGCGAATATAGGAGTTTCATATGGATGTAAGAGTTCATAATGAACATCTGTACGGCAGATTAAAAGGAGTGTGATATATTAGGCAGGTTTATCGTATGGGCAAAAGGCAGATCAATCACCGATCATGTTTTACTTTATTGTTAATGAAATGTACCGTTCACGTACTTTAGAATGATATGAAGTCTTTCTGAATGTCACCGCCCTTATCGTGAACTTCCGACGGTAAATTTGTTCACTTTAAAATCGATGGTCTACAACCAAAAGTACGCTCAACAAGAGGAAATTGATGTAGATTTACAATGCCTAATAAGGCAAATATAAAAGTATCAAAACTTTCTTTTTAATTTTAATTATGAAATGTTGACGCCAAGTTCTATTAATAGTGCTTTTAAATAGATGGGCAGACAGACGGGCAGAGTTCCCTTTGACCTCAAAATCAATAGGAGATTTTCCTCAACCAGGAGGAACGTATATATATATATATATATATATATATATATATATATATATACATATACGTTATATATATAAATATAATATATATACATATATGTTAGGGTTGTTTTATATATAATTTCAATAAACACTGAATCACAAAAAGTGCTTGCTCCGCCGGGGCTCGAACCCGGATCTCTCACTTGCAGGGTGAGTGTGCTACCATTACACCACAGTGCCCTTACTTTTTACGATTGAGTTATTTTGTATTTGGCCGTCGTCTGTCACATATATAATTTTTTAAGTGATTAGGATTTTTACATCAACAGAGACATAGACGCACAGAAAATGAGACGCTTTTCACTGAAATCATTTATGAGTGAAACAGGTATAAAAGGTCAAGTTGTGTCATTTCACATGTAAATTTTGGATATAAATCCTGTCATAAAATATAAAATTATTTAAATACGAACATGGATCTTGAGCGTGGTTACAAATTTGGAGACCCTCATTAGATTTTTTGAGGGAGCCCTAAGTGAATTTAAGCAGACTAAGTGAGAGATTTATATCCCCTTTGCATCCACGTCTCTCCAGGAGGCGTCTCTTTGTACATTATTTAGAACACTACTGCTCGCCGCACAGTGTAAACTTGAGGTATCACGCGAGGTCGGAAGATATATCTTCATTAAGTGGCCACTTTGTGTAATTGTTGGGACGCGGTGTAAACACGCTCCTGTATTGTTCATCAGCGCGCCCACCGTCACGCATCTTGATGCTTTTAAAATAGCCAAGCGCGTCTTGATGCTTTTAAAATAGCCACGCACCTCTTAATGTTTCTACATTTTGATGCACCTTACAACATCTGTTATTGCTCACAGTTAACTCAATTCCAGACGTCATTAAGTACGTGTATAGTACATATATTGACTCTGATTGCACCGAATTAGCCTCAGGTATTTATGTATTGAGGAAGTTAGTAAAATACTACCCAATTATGGTATTGATGACGGCTTAGTATAGTTTAATACTCCCAAATTTGACCTACGGAGTGGTTTCGTGGGGAGCTTGCGCAAACAATTGGTTTTGGAGAGTTTTCATGCTCCAAAAGAACGTGATTCGGATAAATGCTATCATCAATATCAAAGCAGTTTGTCGACCAGCTTTAGAAAGTTTCATTTGTTGATTCTGTGAAGTCTATTAATTTTGGAGACAGTATCATTCTGCTTATTTGAATGTGCCCTACCAAGAGGCCGAAATATATATAGGTATGAGACAAGAGGCAAATACTGCTACCAAACTGGGATACACAGACGAGTAGTATATGCAAACTTGTATTCGAATGAAGGTGTGCACTTTATCAAAAATTCTACAAATGTAGAGTCTTGGAGCATTGGAAAAAAGGTTTATTGTACTAACACTAGTATAAACGAATACAAAATTTTCCAATATAATTTTTATTTTGTGCAAGGCCTTTCTGAATCAAAGATTCCATCATCAGGCACTTCACAAATTATAAAATGTTTACATTTTTTAAATAATAATTAATTTTATAATAACATATGGTAAACAATTTGGATGTACGGTTATTTTTATACTGGCTAACTAAAAATTCTACAGATTGAACTAAAAATGCACCAAACTCCCAAGGCATTACAGACTCGTTTAACAAGTTTTTTATCGTCAAAGGTATTATTCAATAATGTCGACTATTTTTGACACATAACTGGGAAACCGCCCATGGAAAACTGACTCTGGCGTTGACAGTGGAAGAAATTGGTGAAAGTGTTATATATGAACGCAAAAATCTATGACTACACGTCGAAATTGAATACCAATTATGTCTTTAATCATATAATGTATATTCTTAACGGTAATATAAATTTAGAGTTTGAAGTATTTCTAAAACATAAAACCCCCTTTATTATAAGTGAATCTTTACGATTTTGATTCTAATGTTTCTAATCAGTTTACCTCATTTTAGTGCACTCGCGTTTAAGTCATGCATGCATTTTTGTCCTTTTAATCTTGATATTGACAAGTAAAGAAGTGTACTTTAATACTTGAAATTACAACAATTGATTAGTTTGCTACCTAATTGTGGCTTTTCGTCAATGTTTTTGAAATATCACAGTATAATTCACGCATTACAGACATAATTTAGAAGCTAAGGTTGACTCTTTGGGCAATGTAGAATCCCATTTCGATTCATATTAAAACAATTCCCAAAAACGTATTGTAGATTTGTATTTATATCGTGTGACAACCTCGTAGCAAAGTTGCAAGCCCCAATAATAAAAACGCCAAGCCAATGGCGTAGAGGGCTGGGAACATTGGTTATTGCAAGATAACAAAGCCTAACAATATCATACGCTTTTGCTCCTTGCGTGAGTGCTAGATTAGTGAGTGGTTAAAGTAGCTATCTTTTAAAAGTCAGGTTCCCAGGTCAAGTTTAGAAGCTTCTGGGCCTCAAATTAACCCGATAGAATAAGACTTCCTTTCACTTTTAACTTTAACTATATTCTCCAGTACTTCTTTGATTGACATTTATTTTTGACGATGGAAAGATTGTGAAGGAAACACGATATTTCTGGAAATTTGCCATCTTGAAGTCATACAAAAAAATCAGTAACACTATGTTTCGAGATTTGCAATATGATCTCTTTTTCAGGTAAATAACTAACATGACACATAATTGACTAACTTTACATAAGTATTTTACTAATTTACATAACTAACCTAACAGTAATCATGTGTTAGGTTAGTTATTTATCTGAAGAATACATCAGATTGCAGATCTTGAAACGTAGTGTTACTGATTTTTTGTATTACTTTACGATGGCAAATGTCCGGCAAATCCTGTTTCCTTCTCCAGTACATTAACCAAATGAGGTGTAATATTCCCTGATGAATCGAAATTGGAATAATATCTTTGATTACAAAAATGTACGAACACGAATTTCCTGACAAGGTGCAGAATGTAAGTGACAAGTAATTTCCTCAGGTCGACCGACAAAAGGTACTGAATGTAATGCCCTAGTTTGCACATATATGTTGGTTACCTCATTCAATGTCGAGGAAGACCATCACCACCACAAACAGACGCAGTGCTTTGTAATGCATAAAATTTATACTCCAACGAATTCAGGTTTACTTTTAATAAAATTATCAAATGCATTAAAAACCCCAAAAATACATATTTATCTTTTATACATGCAAGATATATGTAGCATTATATCTATTATAGTATTTATGAAATATTGTAATTTAATTTAGTGCGATATGTAGACATTTAACTATCAAAAAAGGTTTGGAGCAGTATTAACTAATAAGGTAAACAAAAATCATAATTTCGGCAATGTATTTATTTTTAACTAGCTGTTACCCGCAGCTTCTCACGCAGTTTACCTACTTAGTAACAATACGGTTGTTGTTTTTATTGCCGTACAATATTTTTAAAACTTATGTAAGTATGCAATAGATAAATACATATTATTTCAGAGTTCATAGGTTGAGTTGAAGATTGACATTAAAGATATTGAAGATCGGAGGTTGAATTAAATTGCCACCGGCTCTTATGATCAGGTTTCAAGATTAAGAAAATAAATATACTAAAGAGCATTTACTTCTCATACTTGCAATCTGTAATCTAAGGTGATTCCAGTGCTTTAGTTGAATATCTCTATATATGCCGATGAAGGAAAAAGTAAGCGCTCTGTGGTGTAATGGTAGCACATTCACCCGGCAAGTGAGAGATCCGGGTTCGACTCCCGGCGGAGCAAGTACTTTTTGTGATTCAATGTTTATTAAAATTAAATAAGGCTATTGCCATTTATACAATTTAATGTAAATAAAAGTCGTTTGACAGGTATTTGGTCTTCCGATCATATGTTAGTTTGCTTATTTAAACGCATATGTGAAAGATACGGCCAAATACAAAATAATTGAATCGGAAAAAGTAAGCGCTCTGTGGTGTAATGGTAGTACATTCACCCGGCAAGTGAGAGATCCGGGTTCGACTCCCGGCGGAGCAAGTACTTTTTGTGATTCAATGTTTATTAAAATTAAATAAGGCTATTGCCATTTATACAATTTAATGTATATATATATATATATATATATATATATATATATATATATATATATATATATATATATATATATACACAAAGGACTGAGAAAATACTTATACTCATTTAAATTTATATCTGTTCTAATGTGTTTACGGCTATATAGTTGCATTCCACCTTATTGTTTTGATCAAGAAAATATATTTATGTAGGTTTCTGAAAACTACTCCGGTCAGGAACTGTCGGTCTAAGATACTAACTATTTACAGTGAGAGACCGTACAGTTATAGTAATTTGCTTGTCGGCTAGGTAAAAAAAAAAAAACAAAACAAAAACCGAGGACTGAGAAGCCTTCTTTGGTCAAAAGCGCCTCCTTCCAGCTGTTTAAATTCACTGATCTAATGTATTTACTGTGTCAAAATTTGAGTTGCCTCATTGCCCCTATTAAGAAGTATACGAATATAGTCAAAATTAGTTATATAGTTCGCGGAAATCTACTTTGATCAAAAAGCGTATATTTCAGAATTTGCAAGTTAATTTCGGTCTAAGCTATTACCTGTATACATACATAATTAAAACTGAAAAACCTACTAAGGTATAACGACTTGGATGATGGATATTAATATTCCAGAGTATTAATATTTAAATTATCAATAAGACATCCAAGACGATATAAAATATTTTTTTGATTAGCAAGCTCCTAGTGAATTACAATTTACAACTAAATACAATTTAGTTTAGTACAATTTATTACTAAATTTGTTAACTATTAAATATTATCTGGTTTGTCTAAAATAAAAAATCAAAATTCTAAATAAAGACAATGGATTTATTTTAAACTGGCAAATTAATAAGTTCAACGTTTCAGAATTTTTATCACTCTACAGTATTTTCCACAAAGAATTGACAAACCTTTTAGTAAATTTAAAAATTCCTTTGGCAAGAAATAAAAACATTAATCAAATACCTATATCAAACTAAAAATCAGAGCTCTCTTCTAAAATAAAATAATAAAGTTTTAAAATAAAAATGTAATACCACTTGGAAATAAATAAAATAAAAATGTTCACTTCTAAGTTCTCTCAAAATTAAAAAAATAAAAATTTAAACTTCTCTTTACACTAGTTGAACCTTAACTTTCAAGTCTCTGCAGTTCAGATTACAACTCTCTCTAACAATGATTAAATTTCAATTAATTTCCAATTAATAATACACAATAAAATAGTTCCAGTTAAATATTAATAAATTACTACTTTTCCAAATCTCAATTAAAGTTATTAACAAAGTTCAATTTTAATTCACTATTCTTGCAAGCATGAAACAAATATAACTTGTATGATTCTATTATGCTCTATTATTCCTCGAGAATAAGTTATTCAGATTGCTCTGTAGTTTCTATGAATTTAATTTTTTCCTATTAAAAAGACAACAAAATTAATTAAATATCAAATCAGGAAGACTATTTCAATAAAACGTACAATAAATTTGGTGCTTACCTCAAAGTCACTCGCGGAAAAAAATTTAAGAAACACGGCGCACTATAATTAACTTTACTCATGAAAATAACCAAAAAAAGGGCGAAAATTATGAGCGGGCGCTTAAATACTTCCCTTTCCAACCAACTTTTCAGGACATCCGCGGTGTTCTCTCATTGGTCCAGCTGTATCAAACAAGGAGAAACAATACTCGCAACAAGACAAGCTCTGATCAATTCAAGGCAGTCAACCTGCCTTAATAACAATTTAAAACTACCAGTACTAACTTGCCAAAGGATTACATGTTCGTTTTACCCTGACATTTCACAATCTAATCTAAAATGAAATCCCAATATTTCGATCCCAAAATATTTATTTAATTTAAGTTTTAATTAAAAAAAAATAAATCAATAGCTTTAAAAACGCTACATAAGGTCAAAAAGTGTCTACTTACAGGATAAGTTAATGCAACATTTAAAGTTAGTGGTTTATGGTAGGTTTTGCGTTATAGAGGTTTTGTTATTTTTCGGACGGTCGTCTAGGAAGGAATGGCTCAATGAAATATGCTAATTTTTTATTAGTCTATTTTGCCTTACGCCAGTAAAAATGAAAATACTGTATAGCAATGTCAAGGAAGCCATCCAGTTTAGAATACCTTTCACAGCCTTGTTATAATGGTGACTGTTATAATAGTGTTTAAATATTTACAATGCATTAAATGTTTTAAAATCGTAACTGGCATATATAGTGTAAAAGTTAGATAGTACTGTTGTCTTTGCTTATGTATTACACTACTGATCAAAGACTATAACCTTAATATTTTACAGATTTTAAACGTAAATACATGTTTCAGCGCTTTAGACGAATTTCAGCCGACAGTGTCAACGGTTGATTAGTGTCAGTTATATTTGGAATATTATTATCATCCCTAAACTTAGGAAGAATTAGAGAATTACCTTGTATTTATAAAATAGGAGTGACCAGGGATAGGCAGAGTCAAAGAAAAAAGGGTAAGGAAGTTCAACTTGGTGTGTTAGTATAATCAACCTGAGACATATACATTAAACAATGCCTACTATTCGTACAAAAATAGGACTGCTACATCGTCACGTATAGAAATGTATTTGATGGGTAGCATAAAGAGATTTTATGACAGGACACAGAAACAACGTCGTGAACCGTAATGATGGTAGATTACAAAACACTAAATCGTTCTGATACATATTAGGACTGCTACATCGTCACGTATAGTAATGTATTAATGAATAGCATAAAGAGATTTTATGACAGGACACAGAAACAACGTCGTGAACCGTAATGATGGTACGTTACAAAACACTAAATCGTTCTGATACTTATTAGGACTGCTACATCGTCACGTATAGTAATGTATTAATGAATAGCATAAAGAGATTTTATGACAGGACACAGAAACAACGTCGTGAACCGTAATGATGGTACGTTACAAAACACTAAATCGTTCTGATACTTATTAGGGACTGCTACATCGTCACGTATAGAAATGTATTGATGGATAGCATAAAGAGATTTTATGACAGGACACAGAAACAACGTCGTGAACCGTCATAATGGTAGATTACAAAACACTAAATCGTTCTGATACATATTAGGACTGCTACATCGTCACGTATAGTAATGTATTGATGAATAGCATAAAGAGATTTTATGACAGGACACAGAAAACAACGTCGTGAACCGTAATGATGGTAGATTACAAAACACTAAATCGTTCTGATACATATTAGGACTGCTACATCGTCACGTATAGTAAATGTATTGATGGATAACATAAAGAGATTTTATGACAGGAGACAGAAACAACGTCGTGAACCGTAATGATGGTAGATTACAAAACACTAAATCGTTCTGATACATATTAGGACTGCTACATCGTCACGTATAGAAATGAATTGATGGATAGCATAAAGAGATTTTATGACAGGACACAGAAAAAAACGTCGTGAACCGTAATGAAGGTACGTTACAAAACACTAAATCGTTCTGATACTTATTAGGACTGCTACATCGTCACGTATAGACATGTATTGATGGATAGCATAAAGAGATTTTATGACAGGACACAGAAACAACGTCGTGAACCGTAATGATGGTAGATTACAAAACACTAAATCGTTCTGATACATATTAGGACTGCTACATCTTCACGTATAGAAATGTATTGATGGATAGCATAAAGAGATTTTATGACAGGACACAGAAACAACGTCGTGAACCGTAATGACGGTAGATTACAAAACACTAAATCATTCTGATACTTATTAGGACTGCTACATCGTCACGTATAGAAATGTATTGATGGATAACATAAAGAGATTTTATGACAGGAGACAGAAACAACGTCGTGAACCGTAATGATGGTACGTTACAAAACACTAAATCGTTCTGATACTTATTAGGACTGCTACATCGTCACGTATAGTAATGTATTGATGGATAGCATAAAAAGATTTTATGACAGGACACAGAAACAACGTCGTGAACCGTAATGATGGTAGATTAAAAAACACTAAATCGTTCTGATACATATTAGGACTGCTACATCGTCACGTATAGTAATGTATTGATGAATAGCATAAAGAGATTTTATGACAGGACACAGAAACAACGTCGTGAACCGTAATGATGGTACGTTACAAAACACTAAATCGTTCTGATACATTATTAGGACTGCTACATCGTCACGTATAGTAATGTATTGATGGATAGCATAAAGAGATTTTATGACAGGACACAGAAAACAACGTAGTGAACCGTAATGATGGTAGATTACAAAACACTAAATCGTTCTGATACATATTAGGACCGCTCCAACGTCACGTATAGAAATATATTGATGGATAACATAAAGAGATTTTATGACAGGAGACAGAAACAACGTCGTGAACCGTAATGATGGTAGGTTACAAAACACTAAATCGTTTCTGATACATATTAGGACTGCTACATCGTCACGTATAGAAATGTATTGATGGATAGCATAAAGAGATTTTATGACAGGACACAGAAACAACGTCGTGAACCGTAATGATGGTAGATTACAAAACACTAAATCGTTCTGATACTTATTAGGACTGCTACATCGTCACGTATAGAAATGTATTGATGGATAGCATAAAGAGATTTTATGACAGGACACAGAAACAACGTCGTGAACCGTAATGATGGTAGGTTACAAAACACTAAATCGTTCTGATACATATTAGGACCGCTACATCGTCACGTATAGAAATGTATTGATGGATAACATAAAGAGATTTTATGACAGGACACAGAAACAACGTCGTGAACCGTAATGATGGTAGGTTACAAAACACTAAATCGTTCTGATACATATTAGGACTGCTACATCGTCACGTATAGAAATGTATTGATGGATAGCATAAAGAGATTTTATGACAGGACACAGAAACAACGTCGTGAACCGTAATGATGGTAGGTTACAAAACACTAAATCGTTCTGATACATATTAGGACTGCTACATCGTCACGTATAGAAATGTATTGATGGATAGCATAAAGAGATTTTATGACAGGACACAGAAACAACGTCGTGAACCGTAATGATGGTAGGTTACAAAACACTAAATCGTTCTGATACTTATTAGGACTGCTACATCGTCACGTATAGAAATGTATTGATGGATAGCATAAAGGAGATTTTATGACAGGAGACAGAAACAACGTCGTGAACCGTAATGATGGTAGGTTACAAAACACTAAATCGTTCTGATACATATTAGGACCGCTACATCGTCACGTATAGTAAATGTATTGATGGATAGCATAAAGAGATTTTATGACAGGACACAGAAACAACGTCGTGAACCGTAATGATGGTAGGTTACAAAACACTAAATCGTTCTGATACATATTAGGACTGCTACATCGTCACGTATAGAAATGTATTGATGGATAGCATAAAGAGATTTTATGACAGGACACACAGAAACAACGTCGTGAACCGTAATGATGGTAGGTTACAAAACACTAAATCGTTCTGATACATATTAGGACCGCTACATCGTCACGTATAGAAATGTATTGATGGATAGCATAAAGAGATTTTATGACAGGACACAGAAACAACGTCGTGAACCGTAATGATGGTAGGTTACAAAACACTAAATCGTTCTGATACATATTAGGACCGCTACATCGTCACGTATAGAAATGTATTGATGGATAGCATAAAGAGATTTTATGACAGGACACAGAAACAACGTCGTGAACCGTAATGATGGTAGGTTACAAAACACTAAATCGTTCTGATACATATTAGGACTGCTACATCGTCACGTATAGAAATGTATTGATGGATAGCATAAAGAGATTTTATGACAGGACACAGAAACAACGTCGTGAACCGTAATGATGGTAGGTTACAAAACACTAAATCGTTTCTGATACATATTAGGACTGCTACATCGTCACGTATAGAAATGTATTGATGGATAGCATAAAGAGATTTTATGACAGGACACAGAAACAACGTCGTGAACCGTAATGATGGTAGGTTACAAAACACTAAATCGTTCTGATACATATTAGGACCGCTACATCGTCACGTATAGAAATGTATTGATGGATAGCATAAAGAGATTTTATGACAGGACACAGAAACAACGTCGTGAACCGTAATGATGGTAGGTTACAAAACACTAAATCGTTCTGATACATATTAGGACCGCTACATCGTCACGTATAGAAATGTATTGATGGATAACATAAAGAGATTTTATGACAGGACACAGAAACAACGTCGTGAACCGTAATGATGGTAGGTTACAAAACACTAAATCGTTCTGATACATATTAGGACCGCTACATCGTCACGTATAGAAATGTATTGATGGATAGCATAAAGAGATTTTATGACAGGACACAGAAACAACGTCGTGAACCGTAATGATGGTAGGTTACAAAACACTAAATCGTTCTGATACATATTAGGACCGCTACATCGTCACGTATAGAAATGTATTGATGGATAGCATAAAGAGATTTTATGACAGGACACAGAAACAACGTCGTGAACCGTAATGATGGTAGGTTACAAAACACTAAATCGTTCTGATACATATTAGGACCGCTACATCGTCACGTATAGAAATGTATTGATGGATAACATAAAGAGATTTTATGACAGGACACAGAAACAACGTCGTGAACCGTAATGATGGTAGGTTACAAAACACTAAATCGTTCTGATACATATTAGGACCGCTACATCGTCACGTATAGAAATGTATTGATGGATAGCATAAAGAGATTTTATGACAGGACACAGAAACAACGTCGTGAACCGTAATGATGGTAGGTTACAAAACACTAAATCGTTCTGATACATATTAGGACTGCTACATCGTCACGTATAGAAATGTATTGATGGATAGCATAAAGAGATTTTATGACAGGACACAGAAACAACGTCGTGAACCGTAATGATGGTAGGTTACAAAACACTAAATCGTTCTGATACATATTAGGACTGCTACATCGTCACGTATAGAAATGTATTGATGGATAGCATAAAGAGATTTTATGACAGGACACACAGAAACAACGTCGTGAACCGTAATGATGGTAGGTTACAAAACACTAAATCGTTCTGATACATATTAGGACCGCTACATCGTCACGTATAGAAATGTATTGATGGATAGCATAAAGAGATTTTATGACAGGACACAGAAACAACGTCGTGAACCGTAATGATGGTAGGTTACAAAACACTAAATCGTTCTGATACATATTAGGACCGCTACATCGTCACGTATAGAAATGTATTGATGGATAGCATAAAGAGATTTTATGACAGGACACAGAAACAACGTCGTGAACCGTAATGATGGTAGGTTACAAAACACTAAATCGTTCTGATACATATTAGGACTGCTACATCGTCCACGTATAGAAATGTATTGATGGATAGCATAAAGAGATTTTATGACAGGACACAGAAACAACGTCGTGAACCGTAATGATGGTAGGTTACAAAACACTAAATCGTTCTGATACATATTAGGACTGCTACATCGTCACGTATAGAAATGTATTGATGGATAGCATAAAGAGATTTTATGACAGGACACAGAAACAACGTCGTGAACCGTAATGATGGTAGGTTACAAAACACTAAATCGTTCTGATACATATTAGGACCGCTACATCGTCACGTATAGAAATGTATTGATGGATAGCATAAAGAGATTTTATGACAGGACACAGAAACAACGTCGTGAACCGTAATGATGGTAGGTTACAAAACACTAAATCGTTTCTGATACATATTAGGACTGCTACATCGTCACGTATAGAAATGTATTGATGGATAGCATAAAGAGATTTTATGACAGGACACAGAAACAACGTCGTGAACCGTAATGATGGTAGGTTACAAAACACTAAATCGTTCTGATACATATTAGGACCGCTACATCGTCACGTATAGAAATGTATTGATGGATAACATAAAGAGATTTTTATGACAGGACACAGAAACAACGTCGTGAACCGTAATGATGGTAGGTTACAAAACACTAAATCGTTCTGATACATATTAGGACCGCTACATCGTCACGTATAGAAATGTATTGATGGATAGCATAAAGAGATTTTATGACAGGACACAGAAACAACGTCGTGAACCGTAATGATGGTAGATTACAAAACACTAAATCGTTCTGATACATATTAGGACTGCTACATCGTCACGTATAGAAATGTATTGATGGATAGCATAAAGAGATTTTATGACAGGACACAGAAACAACGTCGTGAACCGTAATGATGGTAGGTTACAAAACACTAAATCGTTCTGATATACATATTAGGACCGCTACATCGTCACATATAGACATGTATTGATGGATAGCATAAGAGATTTTTATGACAGGACACAGAAACACAACGTCGTGAACCGTAATGATGGTAGGTTTACAAAACACTAAATCGTTCTTTTGTACATATTAGGACCGCTATATCGTCACGTATAGAAATGTATTGATGGATAGCATAAAGAGATTTTATGACAGGACACAGAAACAACGTCGTGAACCGTAATGATGGTAGGTTACAAAACACTAAATCGTTCTGATACATATTAGGACTGCTACATCGTCACGTATAGAAATGTATTGATGGATAGCATAAAGAGATTTTATGACAGGACACAGAAACAACGTCGTGAACCGTAATGATGGTAGGTTACAAAACACTAAATCGTTCTGATACATATTAGGACCGCTACATCGTCACGTATAGAAATGTATTGATGGATAGCATAAAGAGATTTTATGACAGGACACAGAAACAACGTCGTGAACCGTAATGATGGTAGGTTACAAAACACTAAATCGTTCTGATACATATTAGGACTGCTACATCGTCACGTATAGAAATGTATTGATGGATAGCATAAAGAGATTTTATGACAGGACACAGAAAGAAACAACGTCGTGAACCGTAATGATGGTAGGTTACAAAACACTAAATCGTTCTGATACATATTAGGACCGCTACATCGTCACGTATAGTAATGTATTGATGGATAACATAAAGAGATTTTTATGACAGGACACAGAAACAACGTCGTGAACCGTAATGATGGTAGGTTACAAAACACTAAATCGTTCTGATACATATTAGGACCGCTACATCGTCACGTATAGAAATGTATTGATGGATAACATAAAGAGATTTTTATGACAGGACACAGAAACAACGTCGTGAACCGTAATGATGGTAGGTTACAAAACACTAAATCGTTCTGATACATATTAGGACTGCTACATCGTCACGTATAGAAATGTATTGATGGATAGCATAAAGAGATTTTATGACAGGACACAGAAACAACGTCGTGAACCGTAATGATGGTAGGTTACAAAACACTAAATCGTTCTGATACATATTAGGACCGCTACATCGTCACGTATAGAAATGTATTGATGGATAGCATAAAGAGATTTTATGACAGGACACAGAAACAACGTCGTGAACCGTAATGATGGTAGGTTACAAAACACTAAATCGTTCTGATACATATTAGGACCGCTACATCGTCACGTACGTATAGAAATGTATTGATGGATAGCATAAAGAGATTTTATGACAGGACACAGAAACAACGTCGTGAACCGTAATGATGGTAGGTTACAAAACACTAAATCGTTCTGATACATATTAGGACTGCTACATCGTCACGTATAGAAATGTATTGATGGATAGCATAAAGAGATTTTATGACAGGACACAGAAACAACGTCGTGAACCGTAATGATGGTAGGTTACAAAACACTAAATCGTTCTGATACATATTAGGACTGCTACATCGTCACGTATAGAAATGTATTGATGGATAGCATAAAGAGATTTTATGACAGGACACAGAAACAACGTCGTGAACCGTAATGATGGTAGGTTTACAAAACACTAAATCGTTCTGATACATATTAGGACTGCTACATCGTCACGTTCACATATAGAAATGTATTGATGGATAGCATAAAGAGATTTTATGACAGGACACAGAAACAACGTCGTGAACCGTAATGATGGTAGGTTACAAAACACTAAATCGTTCTGATACATATTAGGACTGCTACATCGTCACGTATAGAATGTATTGATGGATAGCATAAAGAGATTTTATGACAGGGACACAGAAACAACGTCGTGAACCGTAATGATGGTAGGTTACAAAACACTAAATCGTTCTGATACATATTAGGACTGCTACATCGTCACGTATAGAAATGTATTGATGGATAGCATAAAGAGATTTTATGACAGGACACAGAAACAACGTCGTGAACCGTAATGATGGTAGGTTACAAAACACTAAATCGTTCTGATACATATTAGGACCGCTACATCGTCACGTATAGAAATGTATTGATGGATAGCATAAAGAGATTTTATGGACAGGACACAGAAACAACGTCGTGAACCGTAATGATGGTAGGTTACAAAACACTAAATCGTTCTGATACATATTAGGACCGCTACATCGTCACGTATAGAAATGTATTGATGGATAGCATAAAGAGATTTTATGACAGGACACAGAAACAACGTCGTGAACCGTAATGATGGTAGGTTACAAAACACTAAATCGTTCTGATACATATTAGGACCGCTACATCGTCACGTATAGAAATGTATTGATGGATAGCATAAAGAGATTTTATGACAGGACACAGAAACAACGTCGTGAACCGTAATGATGGTAGGTTACAAAACACTAAATCGTTCTGATACATATTAGGACTGCTACATCGTCACGTATAGAAATGTATTGATGGATAGCATAAAGAGATTTTATGACAGGACACAGAAACAACGTCGTGAACCGTAATGATGGTAGGTTACAAAACACTAAAATCGTTCTGATACATATTAGGACCGCTACATCGTCACGTATAGAAATGTATTGATGGATAGCATAAAGAGATTTTATGACAGGACACAGAAACAACGTCGTGAACCGTAATGATGGTAGGTTACAAAACACTAAATCGTTCTGATACATATTAGGACTGCTACATCGTCACGTATAGTAAATGTATTGATGGATAGCATAAAGAGATTTTATGACAGGACACAGAAACAACGTCGTGAACCGTAATGATGGTAGGTTACAAAACACTAAATCGTTCTGATACATATTAGGACCGCTACATCGTCACGTATAGAAATGTATTGATGGATAGCATAAAGAGATTTTATGACAGGACACAGAAACAACGTCGTGAACCGTAATGATGGTAGGTTACAAAACACTAAATCGTTCTGATACATATTAGGACCGCTACATCGTCACGTATAGAAATGTATTGATGGATAGCATAAAGAGATTTTATGACAGGACACAGAAACAACGTCGTGAACCGTAATGATGGTAGGTTACAAAACACTAAATCGTTCTGATACATATTAGGACTGCGCTACATCGTCACGTATAGAAATCTATTGATGGATAGCATAAAGAGATTTTATGACAGGACACAGAAACAACGTCGTGAACCGTAATGATGGTAGGTTACAAAACACTAAATCGTTCTGATACATATTAGGACCGCTACATCGTCACGTATAGAAATGTATTGATGGATAGCATAAAGAGATTTTATGACAGGACACAGAAACAACGTCGTGAACCGTAATGATGGTAGATTACAAAACACTAAATCGTTCTGATACATATTAGGACTGCTACATCGTCACGTATAGAAATGTATTGATGGATAGCATAAAGAGATTTTATGACAGGACACAGAAACAACGTCGTGAACCGTAATGATGGTAGGTTACAAAACACTAAATCGTTCTGATACATATTAGGACTGCTACATCGTCACGTATAGAAATGTATTGATGGATAGCATAAAGAGATTTTATGACAGGACACAGAAACAACGTCGTGAACCGTAATGATGGTAGGTTACAAAACACTAAATCGTTCTGATACATATTAGGACCGCTACATCGTCACGTATAGAAATGTATTGATGGATAGCATAAAGAGATTTTATGACAGGACACAGAAACAACGTCGTGAACCGTAATGATGGTAGGTTACAAAACACTAAATCGTTCTGATACATATTAGGACCGCTACATCGTCACGTATAGAAATGTATTGATGGATAGCATAAAGAGATTTTATGACAGGACACAGAAACAACGTCGTGAACCGTAATGATGGTAGGTTACAAAACACTAAATCGTTCTGATACATATTAGGACCGCTACATCGTCACGTATAGAAATGTATTGATGGATAGCATAAAGAGATTTTATGACAGGACACAGAAACAACGTCGTGAACCGTAATGATGGTAAGGTTACAAAACACTAAATCGTTCTGATACATATTAGGACTGCTACATCGTCACGTATAGAAATGTATTGATGGATAGCATAAAGAGATTTTATGACAGGACACAGAAACAACGTCGTGAACCGTAATGATGGTAGATTACAAAACACTAAATCGTTCTGATACATATTAGGACCGCTCCAACGTCACGTATAGAAATATATTGATGGATAACATAAAGAGATTTTATGACAGGAGACAGAAACAACGTCGTGAACCGTAATGATGGTAGGTTACAAAACACTAAATCGTTCTGATACATATTAGGACTGCTACATCGTCACGTATAGAAATGTATTGATGGATAGCATAAAGAGATTTTATGACAGGACACAGAAACAACGTCGTGAACCGTAATGATGGTAGGTTACAAAACACTAAATCGTTCTGATACATATTAGGACCACTACATCGTCACGTATAGAAATCTATTGATGGATAGCATAAAGAGATTTTATGACAGGACACACAAACAACGTCGTGAACCGTAATGATGGTAGGTTACAAAACACTTAATCGTTCTGATATATATTTGGACCGCTACATCGTCACATATAGGAATGCAGTGATGGATAACATATAGAGATTTTATGACAGGACACAGAAACAACGTCGTGAACCGTAATGATGGTAGGTTACAAAACACTAAATCGTTCTGTTACATATTAGGACCGCTACATCGTCACGTATAGAAATGCAGTGATGGATAACATAAAGGGATTTTATGACAGGACACAGAAACAACGACGTGAAGTGTAACGATGGTAGGTTACAATACACTAAATCGTTCTGATACATATTAGGACTGCTACATCGTAACGTATAGAAATGTATTGATGGATAGCATAAAGAGATTTTATGACAGGACACAGAAACAACGTCGTGAACCGTAATGATGGTAGGTTACAAAACACTAAATCGTTCTGATACATATTAGGACCGCTACATCGTCACGTATAGAAATGTATTGATGGATAGCATAAAGAGATTTTATGACAGGACACAGAAACAACGTCGTGAACCGTTAATGATCGTAGGTTACAAAACACTAAATCGTTCTGATACATATTAGGACTGCTACATCGTCACGTATAGAAATGTATTGATGGATAGCATAAAGAGATTTTATGACAGGACACAGAAACAACGTCGTAGAACCGTAATGATGGTAGGTTACAAAACACTAAATCGTTCTGATACATATTAGGACCGCTACATCGTCACGTATAGGAATGTAGTGATGGATAACATAAAGAGATTTTATGACAGGACACAGAAACAACGTCGTGAACCGTAATGATGGTAGGTTACAAAACACTAAATCGTTCTGATACATATTAGGACCGCTACATCGTCACGTATAGAAATGTATTGATGGATAGCATAAAGAGATTTTATGACAGGACACAGAAACAACGTCCGTGAACCGTAATGATGGTAGGTTACAAAACACTAAATCGTTCTGATACATATTAGGACCGCTACATCGTCCACGTATAGAAATTGTATTGATGGATAACATAAAGAGATTTTATGACAGGACACAGAAACAACGTCGTGAACCGTAATGATGGTAGGTTACAAAACACTAAAAAAATCGTTCTGATACATATTAGGACTGCTACATCGTCACGTATAGAAATGTATTGATGGATAGCATAAAGAGATTTTATGACAGGACACAGAAACAACGTCGTGAACCGTAATGATGGTAGGTTTACAAAACACTAAATCGTTCTGATACATATTAGGACCGCTACATCGTCACGTATAGAAATGTATTGATGGATAGCATAAAGAGATTTTATGACAGGACACAGAAACAACGTCGTGAACCGTAATGATGGTAGGTTACAAAACACTAAATCGTTCTGATACATATTAGGACTGCTACATCGTCACGTATAGAAATCTATTGATGGATAGCATAAAGAGATTTTATGACAGGACACAGAAACAACGTCGTGAACCGTAATGATGGTAGGTTACAAAACACTTAAATCGTTCTGATACATATTAGGACTGCTACATCGTCACGTATAGAAATGTATTGATGGATAACATAAAGAGATTTTATGACAGGACACAGAAACAACGTCGTGAACCGTAATGATGGTAGGTTACAAAACACTAAATCGTTCTGATACATATTAGGACCGCTACATCGTCACGTATAGAAATGTATTGATGGATAGCATAAAGAGATTTTATGACAGGACACAGAAACAAACGTCGTGAACCGTAATGATGGTAGGTTACAAAACACTAAATC